>NC_056756.1:20185427-20435427 GCF_018687715.1 Carya illinoinensis | reverse complement strand
AAATCTGTCAAAATACGATGTTCGCTCGAGCGGGGTGTCGAGCGCGCGTCGAGCGTTCGACTCTGCCTGATTTCGCTCGAGCGTCCTATCGAGCGCACATCGAGCGTTCGACTCTGCCTGATTTCGCTCGAGCGGCCAATGTCTCTGCTCGAGCGATCTTCGTTTTTCAGCAACCCGCTCGAGCTCCCTGTCGAGCGGCAGTCGAGCGTTTGAATCTGCCTGAATTCGCTCGAGCGGCCAAAAGCCTCCGCTCGAGCGAACTTGTAAAATCTGCAATATGAAATTTTTGCAAGCCATCATGCACTTAAATCTTTTTTCAAAAGACATGTAACAGAGTTCTTTGACTTTTTAGAAAACATACTTTTGTCTTTATTCTTATCTTGCTTAATCACGTGATTCAGAGCATATCATATCACATGATTCACATCATGTGATCCAGAGCATATCATATAAGCACGTGACCTCATTCTTGTGGACACATCACGACTCCCATATGCACCCGTGTTCCTGCTAATTACCGCACAACTAACAGTCCGTACACCGTGGTGAATACATCTTAAACATATTCATATCATAATAACACGATCGTACTTCATCGAGTTACTTTCCTTAATCATGGCACCCACTAGCGTTAGATACTATCTCGCTCCGGCATCATTTAAAAAGAATCAATTCGAGACACGCCAATGATTCTTTGTCGACTTAGGGGTTATCACTCCATTCTTAATCACTCCAGAGTGGACAGATGAGTTTTACTAGGACACTTCCTCGTCCTAGCATTTGGATTCTTGATAAAACTTTTATTTTTAAAGATCATTACTTTATTTAAAAAATACTTTTGTTCCACCTGCAACACTTGAAAGTGTTTTTCCTTCGAAAATCACTCTTCCCAAATGCATGTGACATGAGATTTAAGACATACACTCTTATACTTGACAAATGATACGTGAAATGCCGTGCATGAGATAACCATGCATAACACACTTGATTTATGGCATATTAACATAAAACACATTAGATATTAAATTGCATACATGGAACCATGAAAACAAGCCTTGGCCGAAACATGCATTTTCAAAATCATGGAAGTTCATCACTTAAACATGCTTCAAACTTCATACAAGATACTTAGAGTTCATGATATAGTAAAATAAGACATGAAATCATAGCATTTATACACAATCTAAATCATTCAAGGCATGGTGAACCATATCGCCGGACGGAAGTAAAGATAGAAACTTCCCAAATTCTGAAAACACCCAGTGCGAGAAAGAAGAAGACCCTAGACCGTTCGTCCAACGGTCCTCAAAATTCAAATTTGTCTAGGCTAAACGACAGTGTCGTTTTGGTCACTGAAGAGAAGCTTCCATCTTCCTTCAAACAGCATCATTCCACCCCCTTCCAGCCGAGCCACAAACGAAGCCGCTAACCATGCTGCTAATCATTGGTTTTCTTCTGCTGGATCCAGTTTGAACCGTCTGAACAAGTTCACTCAGTTTTCTAGATCGATTCGAGCTAGAATTGGTATTTTGGATTGTTCGGGACTATTTCAAGCCCGATTTGGTTCGTTCAAAAGCCGCTATACTCCAAATTTCATGTCAGATCATAATAGAGCATCTGTTGATCAAGATTATCGCTAAAAATTCTTTAAGAAAGGATAAACATTAAGAAAAGTTTGTGGGAATACTCGATCGGGATGTCACTTTCATTATTCTCCTTACATAGATAGGAGAATTTCAAGATTGCCACCTTTGATTAAATCTAAGGATTATTATTATTAAATTTGTAATAATTTTTATTTATTCACAGTTGAACTATTGTATTAATGTTTATTTAAAATAGAATACATTTATTATTCTACATTTTTCTTTTTTGTTAATTTTTAAGTTTTAATACTTATGCACCAAATAAAAGTATAGATCTTTCAGGGATAGAAAAATTGAATAGATGAAATTTCCGGACCTGGAAAAGGCATATAACTTTTCTTCTAACCCATGAAAAAAAAAACTTTATATACATTGAGAATACCAAAGCCATAGGAAAATGTAGAAAATGGGAGTGGAAGTGATGTGATAAGTGAAGATAAATAGGAAGAACACAATGCTTAGGTAAAAGCTTTAATTTTGCATTGTATGAATGATCACATTATTCCTCTATTTGAATACTATGAAACTACTAAAGAAATTATGAATGCAGTTGAAGCAAAGTATGGTTTAAGATCGGATACTTATATACAGTTATTATTAGATAAGTATAACCGAAATTGCATGAAAGAGAATAACGACATTGGCGATCATTTACTTCAAATAGAGTTGATAGCAAAAGAACTATATAATGCGGGCCATCCTCTCACTGATAAAATGCAAATTACAACCATACTAAATAGGCTTCCTTCATCTTGAGATTGCATTGTTACTTCATTAACACTTGGTGGAAATGAAATAACATTGACATCACTTCCAATACTTTTGGTATTTGAAGGAGAAAGGATGAAGATGAGGAATAGAGATAGTAAATCATTCAATTTATTGATGGCTTAGGACAAGCTTTCTACACATAAAAAGATCAAACCAAAACAATTTATGAAAAAGAAATTATTGAAAAAGAAATAAAGTAAACCATTTACTGGAAACTGTAAGTGTGGAAAGAGGGGACATTACAAATCACAATCTCCTAATAAAGGAAAAGCACAAGAAAATAAGGAAATTGTGATGAAAGTTTCAGAAGTAATGATATGAACTCCACCAACAATTGTGATGAAACTTGATAACAATGATGGATTGGAACCCCAAGATCGTGTAGACAAGATTTGTTGAGCCTTGACCCGTCACGTAACCAGATGAAAACCAAGGCTACGAAGGATTGAAACGCCACACCAAGAAACCTAAGAATCTCTCAAGAATCAAGGTGATAAATTTAGTTGTTTGAACGCCGCAAGATTAACTTGATAAGTTCAAGAGTTCTTTCAAGAACGAAAAATAACACAAGACCTCACAATGAAAATAACTTTCTGAAAATCAAATCTGCCTACAAAATTTGTACAACCCATGCTATATACTTGGAACAACCCTCCAAAAATAGGAAAAGTAATAAATCAGCTTTAAAAGCAACACAAGTATCAATATAAATAAGTCCCCGCGTTTTTGGGCCTCTTGGACTTCTAAACGCAGCCAAAAATAGCTAAATGACTAGATTAAATGTATTTAAAATGACCTGCCAAGACCATCAGCGAATTTCCCTATTTAATATCCTTGAAACTCGCAAGTTCACCCTCTTTAATGGTCTGAAATGCTGGTCACATTTTTGCATGCTAATTAACCTCTTCAATTGCTTTGATGACATGGACTAAGTTTTTATTATTATTTGAGCCCATCTTGGTCTTTTTAGAATCAACCCAATTCTCTTGGATTAGCCCATTTAGTGCTTCCTTGAAACGTTTGGCTCTAAGTCTTGTAATTGGGCCACTAGGAAGTGACAAAGGGTCTTGTGCAAATTTAACTTCATTCCCACGTGTATGATTAGCATGTCTAGCTCCTTGGTTTGCATCAAGTAATGCTCGTGGAACCAACATTAGATTCATGGTGGGTTGACTCTCCAGCAGCAAGACATATATGCGAAAACAAAGATATGTTTATCAAACTTGAAGATAAACAAACATGAGAGCACGTAGTGTAAATGGGAAACAATACACACTGCGATGTCTTGGGGCAAGGTACATATAAATTTAAAGTGAATGGTTTTATCATTTTACTAAGTGATATATTATATGTACCTAGTATTTGTAAGAATCTAATATCAGTGTTGTATTAGATAAAAAAGGGTACACAATTGTGTTTTCAGTCTGGAACCATTGTAATAAGTAAGGATAATGTAATAGTGAAAGGCGTGAAAGATCACGATATGTATGTACTGAATATTGATATTAATAAAGTATCTATTTATGATTATTTGAATGTGTCTACTGATTGTACATATTTATGGCATTTAAGATTAGACCATATAAATAAAAATAAGATGATCAAAATGTGTAAAAGTATATTAATACCACAAATAAACTCAAATAATTTTGATATATGTGAACCGTGTATCAAAGGAAAAATGATTAGTAAGTCTTTTTCAAAAAGTTTGAAATTTACAGATTTACTTAAAATTGTACATTCTAATATTTGTAGATCTTTTAAAACTAAAACCCATAGAGGAATGGAATACTCTATAACTTTCACTGATGACTATTCAAAACATAGGTATATCTATTTAATCAAACATAAATATGAGGCAATAGAAAAATTTAAAGAATATAAAATAGAAATAGAAACCCGGTTGGGTGGTAGGCCCATTCATTAAATGTTTGAATAATGATAGAGGAGGTGAATTTGAAACTTTGGATGATTTCTACAAATTGAATGGTATAAGACACATTTATACTATGCTATACAAACCTCAACAAAATGGTATTGCAGAAAAAAGAAATAGAACTCTATTGGATATTGAGAGATCGATGATGGCATATACTGATCTACCAACATATGTTTTAGGTGAAGCATTATCAACTGCGACATATATATTAAATAAAGTTGAAACCAAAGCAAAACCTCTTACACTTTATGAGATATGGACAGGACATAAACCAGATTTAAATAAACTCAAAGTGTGGGGTTGTAAGACATAAGTGCTTATCCCAATGCCATTAAAGGATAAATTAAAAAGTAAAATCTGGAAATGTAGGTTTATTGGGTATGTAGAAAACGGAAGTGGCTACAAATTTTATCATTGTGAAAAAGAATTGATAAAAAGTAAGGATATCATTTTCTTGGAAGATATAAACCTAATTACTCCAGTTGATCAAATAGATTTATTAAATTTAGAGAATCAACAGATCTCCACATAGACTAACAATGAAAATTCTGATATTATTCAAATACTAAATAATAAGAATAAAAAAAAAGTCAGATGAAAATCAATTTTCAAGAATTGATGTTGGAGATAGTAGGAGTAAAAGAACTAGATGACCATCTATATTATTTCAAGATCATTATGCACTAAATACTAATTTGGAAAATTTAAAAAATAATCCTAAAAATTTTGCTGAGGCAATCAATAGTATCGATTCAGATAAATGGCTTGAGACCATGAAATATGAAATAGAATCGAAAACAAAAATAAGTTAGTGGTAGTTTGGAAAGATATAAAATAAGGTTAGTGACCAAGGGATATACCAAACAACCAAGTGTAGACTTTGTAGATTCGCCTTTGGCGAAGTTCACATTCATAAGGATTATCATGTCTGTTGTTGCCAGGATGAATTTGGAATTACATCAGTTAGATATAAAGACAGGTTTTCTTAATGGTGAATTAAAAGAAAATTTCTTTATTATTCAACCAGAAGGATTCCAAATTAAAGGATATGAAAAAAAGTCTACAAGTTGAATAAGTCACTATATGGACTTAAACAATCTTCAAGACAGTGATACTTGAAATTTTACCAAGCCATTTTAGAAATGAGATATGAAATGAGTCCATTAGATCACTGTGTATGAATAAATGATAATAAATTAACATTATTATCATTATATGTTGATGATATATTGTTGGCAAGTAATTGTCTAAATATGATGAATGAAACAAAAGAATTCTTGAAATCTAAATTTTAAATGAAGGACGTGGGTGAAGCTGCCTATGTTCTTAGTATAAGAATTTCTAGAGATAGAAATTCAAATATATTGTATTTAGATCAAGAAAAATATCTAGAAAAAGTACTTAGAAGATTTGGTATGGAAAATTGTAAATTCTTAAGTACACATGTTTACAAAGGTCATACTTTAAATAGAAGTATATGCCTAAAAAATGAGGAATAAATAAGTGAAATGTTTAATGTTCCTTGTGCTCAAGCTATGGGAAGCCTCATATTTGCAATGACAAGTACAAGACAAGATATTTGTCATGTAGTAGGATTGGTAAGCAGGTATCAATATAATTCAGATAAGGCACATTGGCAAGTAGTGAAGTGTATATTAAGATATTTACAAGGTACCAAAAATTTAAAATTATGCTTTCGGATCAGTGATCTAAAATTAATCAGCTACAGTGATGTTAATTTTGGAAGTGATGTAGATGATAGAAAATCTACATCTAGACATACATTTCTGTTTGGTGGAACAACAATTTCTTGGTTGAGTAAGAAACGAGGCTGTGTTGCTAAATCTACTATGGAAGTAAAATATATTGCTTGTAGTAATGTTATGAGTAATACAGTGTGGATGAAATGTTTTATTGAAAGTTTAAATTTGGATACATCCACATAACCAATCAATGTGTTTTGTGATAATCAGTCTATCATCTCATTGATAAAAAATGAAACACAGAATTCCAAGGAAAAATACATTGATGTGCATTATCATTATATTTTAGATATTGTGGAAAGAGGTGAGGTCAAGGTTAATTTTATTTCCTCAACCGAGATGGTAGCAGATCCCATGACCAAATGTTTATCTCTGGAGAAATTTAGAGAACATGTGACTAGAATGGAATTAAGAGAAACCTAGGAAAAGCAATCTCATAGTCAACATGCATAACGTAGGAAATTCTAAGGACACCTAGAAAATTGGTGTTATAGTAATACTCAAATAAAAATTTTGGTCATTTGTTAAGTCACTGATAAGGTGATAAAAAAAAACCTCAGTAATAGCCTTAAAGTGAGTACTTGATAGAATTTCAGTGCAGGTTGATTAACCAAGTAAAAAGTTGTTGATAAGGTGATTAGGGAAAGCCTCAAGAATAGCCTCTAGAGGAAGTACTTAACGAAAATTTAGCACATGTCAATATATATATTATTTATTCGATTGAAGTCGTCAATTGTGATAGAGATATTGATTATTGATCCAATCGCGAAGAATTGATGTCGTTCACTAAATTTTTTTTAGTGAAATGAAGTGTGACGCCCCCAACCCCCACTTGGGATTGGATGGTGATTGAAGTGTCGGGATATGCAATACAAGGTTACGTACCCCTCATACATGACAATTAAGATGAAATTCCCATATAATCTAGCAATATGCAGTAAATCACAACGGAAAAATTCTAAAACTACTTAAGGACGGTGGCAAATAATTAAAGTACCAATGTAAAATCCCAAAAGATAATACTTTCATAAACAAGTTTCCAAAAGAATTAATAGTTTGAGATCATTTCTCCAAAACAAGGGATCATCCAAAAGATTGTTTTTCCCAAAATACCCTCAAAATACTATCACCAAATCATGCTCCAGCTTGCCTCATTTCCAAAGATCCATTAGGAGATAAACACCAAAAGACTAAAGCTTCTCTGGCTTGATCCTTTTCTCAAGGAACCGATCATTGCTTAGGTTTCTGAGTTGCTTAAGGCTATCAATGAGTTGCAAGGCTTCAATGAGGGTCTTGTCAATGGACTCCAAAAGTTCGTGGATAGAAGGCTCAGAAGAGTTAGCCTCCATTTTAGGCACTATCCTCTTCGGAGGGAGTGCCGTCCACTTTTGTTTTATCATTTAGTCATGTCACTACTTCTACCATGTAGTGAGATTTCAAGAAATCTTAGCAAGTAAACAGTCAACATATAAAAATAACACAGGCATATATAAGCAGACCACAAACAATAGCAGTTTATAACAAATGCATGAACATGAACTTTGACACATGCAACTTAAACTTCTCATAAACATTCTTTTCATCTTTTAGACTTTTTAACACATGTTCATATCATTTAAGCTCGGAATCTTGTACTTGGCATAACATACCATATCATAAAATTTCATGACATAACATATCATAGAGCTCAAATGCCTTGTTCATTTCATGATTCACATGACTAGACACCTCACGGCTCACCTAAGAACCGTGTGTTTCCCGCTAGTTATCACATCAATCATCAATCCCTTTGATCGAGGTGACTATGTCATATCATAAACATTCTCTTTTTACCGTAGTTCGCTTACTTCGCCTTCACCGTAACACTCACCCACTAGCTTTAGCTGAAACCTCGCTTCGATATCCTTTCATAGGAACCTTTCGAGGCCCGTCGACTATACTTCGTCGACCCAGCTCCACTTGACTTTAAATACTCCAGAATGGATAGGGAGTTCCACTAGGGCATTTCCTCGCCCTAGCATTTGGGGTCGTGATAAAAATTACTTAAGACTCTTCACCTTGAAAAGCATAGACTCCATTGCATGAAACATGACAAAGCAACTTATTAACTGATGCAAATATGGACAACCCGAAACACATATGAGCCAAACCTCCATGTACATCTCACAATATGGCTTGAAAATATTAGAACATGCAATCATAGGATGAATACATGTAAACACACATGAAATACACTCTTTCAAACCCAAAAAAGATTCGATTTTCCTCAAAATAGCCTTGGCCAAAACATCCAAGTCCTCCAAACATGGATTTTCATCATCTTCTTTCATACTCACATGCTTACACATATTCGTGGATCCAAACAAACACACATAACATATAACTAGGTTAAGACTGAAACCCTAAACATGGCATATCCAAGATATACATTAACATATCATTATCCAACTATGGCATTTCGTCTTTATATCAAACCAAATAAACATTTCACAATATAACAAGATTCAATCAAAGAAGTAACAAACAAAAGTTTACTATACATATACAAGAGTTATTCAAAGTAAGTTGGAAGTTTACTTACAAAAATACAATCGTATATATTTAGCACAAATCTGAAAAATACATGCAAGACATATTAGACACTACTACGGAAACCCTAGTTTCAAAGTGAGGGTGGACATGTGTGTGCACCTATGTTTTTCGAAAAATATTTTTCATACCAAACCCTAGAGTCCGAAACTCTTGAGGACTTGATATGAACCTGCCTAAATGGAATCACTTGAATCCATAATCAACTTGAAGACTTACCCAAAAAAACCAAAATTAAGCCAAATAGAAAATCTAGACCCATTGAAAAACCTGTCTCAATAACTCAGATTATAAGAAGGAACACCACAAAGGTCATAATTTACCTTTGATAAGTTCAGAAGTTCATTCAAGAATAAAATGAGATAAACTCAACTCACAATAAAATAATCATTAATTTTCTAACCAAAGAAGCAAATAAGTGTTGCACGGCTATAAGCTTAAATATGCCCAAAATAAAAGAAACCCTAGGCACCCAAAGTATATCTTCCCAAAAAGCCCTTGGCCAAATATTATATGGCCTTCCCACTCGAAACTAGCTGAAAAAATTAATTCTTCCCAAAATAACCATGTGGGTGCCGCCCCCGTTAAGTGCATACAATAAAAAGCTCTCTTGAAATCTTTGTTAATAAAACATAAAACATATATGGGCCAAGCATTCTCAAACTCAATTATTCTAGACTAATTTCTATAACCAATAAAAAGCCTATTTAATGAATTAAACAAGTTGAAAACCTTCAATAACAATAAGCCCCAACAATAACTCTAAGTCATATCTTCCATAACTTCTATCAAGTAGATCAAAACTGGATATCCTTCTTTCAATCACATCTTGAATGTTAGGCTCTTGCTAGAGTCGTCCCAAATGGATTGCACCAATCATTGCATAGTTTCCTTAATCTTCTTAACTCTTGACCTTGTGATTGGCCTATCTGAAACTTGTAAAGGATATTTAAGACTCGGTCTATCTTGGTGTCCATCATTCCTCCTCTCCTCAAAAGTATTCAATCTCAAATATTCACCTATATAAAAAGAGAAAGATCAGAAATATTGAAAGTAGCAAACACATTATACTCACCAGGAAGATCCACTCTATATGCATTATCATTAATTTTCTCAAGAATTTAGAAAGGTCCATCTCCTCGAAGATGCAACTTAGTCCTTCTATGGGTTGGAAATCTTTTTTTGCACACGTGAACCCAAACCCAATCTCCTGATTCAAAGATGACACGCATTCTCCCTTTATTGACTTGGAATTCATTATTTTGAAAAATTTGAAGCCATGCCCTCTCATTAAGTGACTTCACTAACTTCGCATTCTTTTGTCCATCCAAGCTAGTACTTATGGCATCAACAGGTAAATGCATCAAATCTAAAAAAAAATAAATAGATTAAATCCATAAACAATTTTAAAATGAGAATATGAAATAGTAGTATGCATTGTCTTATTATATGCAAACTCTATAAATGGCAAACAATCCTCCCAAGTTTTTAAATTCTTTTGAACAACAGTACGTAAAAGCTGAGTTAAAGTCCTTTCAGTCTGGCCGTCAGTCTGTGGATGACAAGTAGTGAAAAATAAAAGCTTAGTACCCAATTTTTCCCACAAAACCTTCCAAAAGTAGTTAAGGAAATTAAAATACCTATAAGAAACAATACTCCTAGACACAACATGAAGTCGCACTATCTTCCTGAAAAACAAGTCAGTTATGTTTGTGGCATCATCAATTTTATGACATGGAATGAAATGTGTCATTTTTCTAATGCACAACCACAAAATAGAATCTATGCCCCTTTTTGTCATAGGAAACCCCAAAATAAAGTCCATAAATATGTCTACCATGGGTCACTAGTAACAGGTAAGGGTGTATACAACCCATGTGGTAAAATCTTAGATTTGGCCTTTCTACATGTAATGCACCTGCAACAAATGTAATTGACGTCTGTTTTCATCTTAGGCCAAAATAAATATTCATGCAAAATGTCTAGAGTTTTCTTAACACCAAATTGTCCCATTAATCTCCCACCATGTGCCTCACGCACCAATAACTCATGCATAGAACTAGACGCACAATTTGTTTTCTTTAAACAAATAACCATCATGCTCCCTTATCACATGCCATATACACATAAGAAAAATCAGCCTCATCAGCATACATGTCTTTCACATATTCGAACCCAAGCATTTTGGCACTCATAGAAATAAGAAGGACATACCTCTAGGATAAAGTATCAACGACAATGTTCTCCTTACCTTGCTTGTAACGGATAACATATGGAAAGATCTCAATGTATTCCATTAGCATACCTCTTATTCAACTTACCTTGACCCTTGAGATGCTTCAATGATTAATGATCGATGTGGATCTGATTAAGTCCAAACTATTACGCGGTTGTATAGTATAGTTTAGGGTGTCAATCCACATGAAGTCCAAAGAAATACTACAATATGTAAATTTAAGAAAAAAGATTAAATGACAATATGATAAAAATATGAAAATTCTACCTAAAGCATGTAATTAAAATGAGATTAGGGCATGGATAAAAAGGTAAGTAAAGCATTGGGATTCCATCAATCAGATCCAATACTCTGACTTTTTCAATCCAAACTATATACACAATTAAGAATTATAGCATCAAATCCCTAATCAAAAGATATGACATTATATGCATCTATTTTCTCAAATTGAATTTTAGAATCTATTCACCCTTAACAAGCAACAGTTTTCATATATAAAAATAAATATCAGATATAAAGATGACACTATGTTCACAAACAATAGTGCAGCAAGAGATCACATCAATGGCAAGAAAAACTTGTTTAAGTCACAATTATATATTCATAACTCTATAGCTTATGAAAAACCATAGCAAGATTTAATATAATTGTCTCAAACTTATAAAAATCCAAAATTAAATAGAGGAATTCAATCATAAAATCTTAAACAATAAAACTTAATCTATGAATTAAAATAAAGTAAAAGTATTTTCACCAATCAATCTCCACCATAGGCTTTATCGAAGATTTAGTTCTTCATAGCATAACTCAGAAAGCAAAATAAATAAAAAGATGACTTTCTCTTTTCAGATCTACCTCTTATACCTCCTCTCTCTCAATTTCATACTAATGATATGCTTATATAGGGTAGAAAAGAAACCCTAATGTCTTCATGATTCCCGCATAAAAAAAATGTCCTATATTTTAGGACTAATTTTGGCAGTCACGTATGTACTTCAGAAGTTTGAATTTAAAAATATTTATTAGAGACTAATTTATAGCCATTCAAGATAGATTTCCAGTGCATTAAGAATTGTATCAATCTGATATGTAAGTAGAAAGTTACGATCAAAATACTAAAGTATATTTAGGTTGTCTCTTAGCAAATTTTAGACTTGGACTTCTTGTAGTTTCCTTTTGTAATTTTTTTTTTTTGATCCAAATTGCTCTCAAACCTCATGAAAGTCCTCCTTGAATTTGACTAGACTTTGACTTGCTCTTTAATACACTCTGAAATTAAACATAAAAATCTCCTTAGGAGTATCCCAAAGTAAATAGAAACTCAATTCAAGAATACACATTAATTTCTATAATTTCTATTCATATTTTAGCATTTTAGTCTAATAATAGGACATTTAGAATGCACTTTTATACACTCATCATACCCTCAACTTACTTATTGCTAGTCCCTAGCAATTTCTATGCATAATATATGAAAGAGACTAAAGAAAATACTAAAATAACCCATTAATTCACATTTTCCAGATTCTCATATAAAAACAATCTAATGAATCCAATAGCCTATCAAGATCAATCCACTTATAGCAATTCACAAAATGTGTGTGTGTTCTTCAAGCCATAACCATCTTACCACAAGCCTTGACATATGCAACATCAAGAATATCTCAAGTAAAAGGTTCAACTCCAAAACTCACAAATATAATAGTATTTTATGTAAGGGCTCTCTCTATAGAGTTGACAAGTGGTATATATACACTCACATGGAGATTTAGATCATTATGAACAAACATTGATCTTATGATAAGAACACTAACAAATGAGAATTCAATCATTCTTTCTATAGGCTTACTTAATATTAGAACGGTCAAAACAAAAGGTTGTAATGTGGTTTGGGTTAGGCTATATGAAGAAAAATGAATGAAAGAAAATGATTCAAAAACTTCCAAGTATATATCTAAGGAATTTTATTAAACATCTCAATAAATCACATTCATCACTTGATGTACTTTTCAGCCTTTCAATTCATTGAATAATGCATTCTTCTTTTTTCTTTTTTATAATTTGGAAAACAACTATATGTCACCCTGGTATTCTGCTATTTCTACCCAGCTTTGGTATTTCTGCCTTTGAAGCTAAGTCACTTGAACACCTTGTAACTTATGTTCTTTTCTTTTCTTTTCTTTTCTTTTTATATTTTACAAAAAAGAATTCCACATCTAGTACACACTTGGAAGTAACAAGGGTAGGAAAAATCAGTGTATACATTATACTCCAATGTGGAGAGGTAGGGATAATGTAGGTATCTGAAGAAAAAAAAAGCTATATGTGTTTCTTGGCTAAAAGTTGGCTCCTAGGATCTATAATTTAAAGGGTTTGATTGAAAGGGTCAAACGTTAATCTTAAATTGACTTTCATCGTATCTCAAGTATATTCACCATCATACCACAAACCATACAATGATATTTTCAAAAGAAGTGCCCAATTCAAAAAAATCAATGAACGCTTATCATAGTTTTCAGCCTTTGTTAGCTCTCAATCCTCTCCAAAACTCACACATAAAGAGTTAAGCAAAAGAGTTCTTTAGATACATATGTGTTGCCCAGATGACTAACACAAGAGGGGGTGAATTGGATTATATTTAAAAAATTAACAATTATAAATCAAATATACAATATAAAATATAAATAAAATATGAAGCAGCAATAATTATAAAGAGTAAGGGTAAGAGAGAAGCAAATTCAGTATGTTTAACGAGATTCGGTCCTATCACCTACGTCCTCGCCTCAAGCTACCCCTTAAGGATCCCAAAATTCATTATCCAACCCCATTCAGATGGAAATAGAAACATATTACACCTTTGAACAATACCGCTACAAAGGATCTGTGTAGAACACCCTCTACACTTGCAATCATCTGACACGTGATGATTTAACTATTCCCTCTATAGAACACTTTCTACACGCACAAGGGTTATACACACCCCTTTACTGATACAAGAATTGATAGTGGGTAGGTTATCAGAAAACACTCCGCAATGAGTGAAATAAGAACAATACATCGCAAACTATATATCTCTCAAAATGAACAAGGTTTCAGGCTCAATGCTTAGAGAAGAAAGAATGAAAGTTTTAAATGAATGTTGTATGCTCTTGGTGTTGTAAATGTAAAGATCTCAAATGACCTATTTATAGGCATATGAGATTTTATATTCAAATGTAAAAAAAAAATCACATGTCAAAGACAACATCATTCACTTTTTCAAAAAATTTAAATAAAAGTTTCTTCTTTTTCATTTGTCAAAGACAACATTATTCACTTTTTAAAAATTTCGAATCTAATCTTTTTGCTTCTCGCATATGACAAAATGAGTACAATTTACTTTTTAAACTCTTCAAACAAAGTTATCTACATTTTGCATAAGTCAAAAAAAGTATCAATCACTTTTGAAAATATTCAAATAAAGCACGCATATGTAAAAGATGACAATTAATTATCTTTAATATTTTTAAAATTTTCAAACAAAATCATCTACTTTTTACATAAGTGAAAAAGAGCATCAATCACTTTTGAAAATATTCAAATAAAGCATGCACATGTGAAAGATGACAATCAATCATCTTTCAAATTTTCAAATTTAATTTTCAAAATATTCATGCACATATGAAAAATGTAATTTAATGCTTTATGATAAAATATTAATTTTGAGCCTTAATACTAATTTTGAATGTTTAAGAAATTTACAACATTACTCTATGAGGTTTTAATGTTGAACTTATTCCCTTCTTACTCATGCTAGGTTCCTTGATGTGCTTGACTCCATTATGTAGATAACTTGAGCTTGAGACTCATTTATTCTTTGAATTCATTTGTTATCATCAAAATCCATGTGTAGATATATAATTACATGAAACTTGAAACCTTAGGTTCAACAATGTGTCAAACCACTATTTTACCACAAAACTTGGATGAGTGCATTAGATATCCTGTGAATAATGATCAAAATGGGTTTGTTGAATTCACTAAGATAACTATGTATGAGAATGAGTACACATGTGAAAAGATGTACATGTGATAGTATAACAGAGTTCCAACAAGTGTGAAAATGTAAATTTGCACCAAGCTTCACCCCCCAACTTAAACGAAACATTGTCCTCAATGTTTAAGAATCAAAATTGAACGGATAGTAACTGAAGAAGGTAGAATATACCTGATGTGTGATGTGGGCAGCTTGACAAGTATAAAAGTTAGTAAACTAAAATGGCGAAATTACACTATCCTACAAACAGAAAACAAAGAAAACACCAACAAACAAAAAGAAAGAAAAAAACAGAAAGAAAAGAAAAAGAAAATATATACCTGTATGGTGGGGTCAAGGTGGATATAGATCGGGCCTGCAAGTGGAATGTCTTCCACATTAGAAACTTGTCTATCAATAATTATTTTTAAGTGATGACCATTTACTTTAAAAACCTAGTCATCCCTAGGGTCCCCTATTTCTACTACCCCATTTTAAAAAACATGTTTCATTATAAAGGGGTCGATCCACCTAGACCGAAGTTTTCCTAGATGCTTGTGAAGTTCAAAATTATATAAGTATACTCTATCATTAGGCTTAACATCTTTCTAAGAATATTTTTACCATGAAACACTTTCATTTTAACCTTATAGATCTTAGACTTGGGCAAAAGTTTCAATTTAACTCTTGGTGCTTCCATAGTGGAAGGAATTTGTTTTTCACTTTTTTTAGGCAACTCCTCAAATTTCGGTTACCAAACTCATGTGCCATAATTCTAAGTTTCATAAAAAAAGAAGGAACAAATATTAATAACATCAGATGAATCACTAATAGTATCAAACTCAGAATTAACAAGGAAATTTTTAAGGGGATCAGAATCATGAGTTGTGTGAACCACCGTGTCTATAACTGCGTCAATCATGTAAGTTTGGTGGCACTCGTTATCCTCTTTTGGCTATTTTCCAATATGGAATATGTTGATTTCCATGGTCATGTTTTCAAAAGATAATTTTATCAACTCATTTCTGCAATTTATAAGTGCATTAGCCGTAGCAAAGAAATGTCTACCTGATATGAGAGGAACATTAGAGTCAAACTCAATAACTAACTGAGTCTCTAAAATTAAGAAATCAACATGATAATAAAATTTGTCAATTTGGATCAAAACATCTTCAACTATCCCTCTCGGTTTCTTAACTGAATGATCAGCCAATTGAAGCACAACAAAAGTAAGTTTAATTTCACCCAAATCAAACTGTAAATAAATGGAATAAGACATCAAATTAACACTAGCTCCTAAATCTAGCAAGGCTTGCCCAAACTCATGATTTCCAATATTACATACAATGACTGAACAACCAGGATCCTTGTACTTAAGAGGAATTCGTTGCTCAATTATAGTACTAACTTGCTTTGTCCGGAATGCTATCTTCTTAACATGGTGTTTCCTCTTAACTGTATACAAATCTTTAAGAATTTTTGCATAAGTTGGAACATGTTTAATAACATGCAAAAGATGGAGGTTAATTTTTACCTGCTTGAGGTTCTCTAAGATTTCATTATTGGAATCCAAAGTTCGCATACCAGATTTTAAAGCTTGAGGAAATTGTACCTTAACTGGGCTCTTGATTACCTCGACTTCCTTAGGCAACTCAGTACTATCATTGCTTTGTTCATCTTCAACATCCTCTGGTTTATCAGTTGTTGGGATGTGTAAGAACTTACCACTTCTTGTCACAATGATATTGAACTCTTTCAATTACCGTCTTTATAAACTGCTGAAATAAATTATGTCTTGTATCAATTCTTGCACCGTACTCCGTCGATAACGGCGCCAAAATTTAATTACGCCCAAACCATTACGTTGTCGTATAATATAGTTTAGGGTGTCAATCCACAGGTAGTCGGAAGAAACGCTACAAGATGTAAACTTAAGGAAAAATATTAAATGACAATATGGCAAGAATATGAAAATTCTACCTAAAGCACGTAATTACAATAAGATTAGGGCACGGATAAAAAGGTAAGTAAAGTTTTGGGCTTCCATCAATCGGATGCAATACTCAGACTTTTTCAATCCAAATTATATACACAATTAAGAATTATAGCACCAAGTTCCTAATCGAAAGATATGACATTATGTGCATCTATTTTCTTAAATTTAATTCTAAAATCTATTCCCCCTTAACAAACAACAGTTTTCATATATAAAAATAAATATCAGATCTAGAGACAACACTATGTTCATAAATAATAGTGCAGCAAGAGATCACATCAATGGCATGAAAAAATTGTTTTAAGTTACAATCATATATTTATAATCATATAGATTACGAAAAACCACAGCAAAATTTAATATAATTGTCTCAAACTTATAAAAATCCAAAAAAAATAGAGGAATTCAATCATAGAATCTTAAACAACAAAACTTAATCTATGAATTGAAATAAATTCAAAATATTTTCATCAATCAATCTCTACCCTAAGCTTTACCCAAGATTTTGTTCTCCATAGGAGAACTCAAAAAGCAAAACAAATAAAAAATAATTTTTTCTCTTCAGGTCTGCCTCTTGTACCTCATCTCTCTCAATTTTGTGCTAATGATATGCTCATCTAGGGTAGGAACGAAACCTTGATGTATTCATTATTCCTGCATAAAAAAAATTACCTAAATTTTAGGACTCATCTTGGCAACCATATACATACTTCAGGAGTTCGAATTTAAAAATCATTATTGGAGACTAATTTATAGTCTTCTAAGATAGCTTTCCAACACATCAAGAATCGCATCAATCTGATATATGAGTAGAAAGTTATGATCAAAATACTAGAGTATGTCTAGGCGTCTCCTAGCGAATTTCAGACTTGGACTTCTTGCAGTTTCTTTTCGTGATTTTTTTTCTTTTTTTTTCTTGATCCAAATTACTCTCAAACTCCATAAAAGTCCTCCTTTGAATTTGACTGAGTTTTAACTTGCTCTTTTATATACTCTGAAATTAAATATAAAAAACTATTTAGGAGTATCGCAAAGTAAATAGAAACTCAATTCAAGAATATACATTAATTTATATGATTTCTATTCATATTTTAGTATTTTAGTCCAATAATAGGATATTTAAATTGCACTTTCGTTCACTCATCAGGATCACAAATTCCCTAGAACACAGGTAGTGCTACCACGTCTCTAAAGCACGAACAATAGTATAAAACTCTTTGTCATAAATAGGGTGCTTCAGGACGCCCCACTTAGCTTCTCACTGAAGAAGGCTATGGGTTGCTTATCCTACATCAAAACGGCTCCAATCCCTATTCTTGAGGCATCACATTTAATTTCAAAAGTTTTATTAAAGTTAGGTAATGCTAACACAAGTGTAGAACATAACCTTTCATTAATAGTAGTAAAAGTATTCTCTTGATTAGCCCCCCAATGAAACCAACATTTTTTTCAATTATTTCAATGAATGGTATAGCAATGGTGCTAAAGTCTTTAACAAAACGCCGATAAAAACTAGCTAAGCCATGAAAGCTTCTTATCTCAGTAATGCTCTTAGGCGTTGGCCACTCCTTAATAGCCTTGATTTTCTTTTCATCCACCTCAATACCTTTTGTACTAACAACATAATCAAGAAAAAAAAAATCTCCATATAAAAGGTACATTTTTTAAAATTAGCATACAACTTTTCATATCTCAACACATCAAACACATATCTTAAATGTTCAATATGTTCATTTAAGTCCTTGTTGTACACTAGGATATCATCAAAGTACATAACCACAAACTTGCTTATGAACGCAAGTAGGATATGGTTCATTAATCTCATGAAAGTACTAGGCTCATGTGTAAGTCCAAATGGCATAACCAACCATTCATAAAGCCCTTACTTAGTCTTAAAAGTAGTTTTCCATTCATCACCCTCTTTTGTTCTAATTTGATGGTTCCCACTTTAAGATCAATTTTACTGAAAATACATGAGCCATACAATTCATCAAGCATATCATCTAATTTAGGAATGAGATGGCAATACTTAACTGTAATATTGTTGATTGCCTTATAATCAATGCACATCATCCACATTCCATCCTTCTTTGGCACTAGTAGCACTGGTACTGCACATGAGCTCATGCTCTCTCTCACGTACTCCTTGCTCATCAAATCCTCAACTTGGCTCTAAAGCTCATTTGTCTCTTCTGGATTAATCCTATAGGCTGGTCGGTTTGGAATAGCAGCTTTGGGCACAAAATCAATTTGATACTCAAAGCCTCTAATGGGTGGCAACTAATTCGGCATCTCCTCTGGGAATACATCATTAAACTCCTGCAACAAAGAAACAGCCAAACTATGAAGAGACTAGTTAGTTTCATCAAGATTAAAATAAGACTCCTTATAGACAAGAAAAATCATAGGGCGATCTACTAAGAAGGCCCTCTTAACCTCACTCTCTTTTGTATAAAAACTCACTTTTGTCTTTCCTTTGCTCTTCACATGCTCTCTTTCTTTCTTCTCTTGTGGCTCCACTCTTTTTTCTTTACTCTCATCTACCTCTCTATTTTCTTTTTCATTCTTTCTTTTTTGCTCATTTTCACACTCACTATTTCGTTTTTGCTCAATCTCTTTTTCACTCTTTCTTTTTGATCACTCTCACTTTCACTTTTTTTTTTTTTATCACTCATTTTTTTTTTTTTTTGAGCAACCTCACTTTTTAGTTTCAGTTAGTCCTTATGGACCTGTCTTGGAGTTAAAGGAGCAAGTTTGATTATTTTGCCCTCATTTACAAAACTGTACATGTTCTTGAACTCGTCATGAATCACCTCCCTATCATACTGTCATAGTCTCCCCAGCAAAATATGGCCAGCATGCATAGACACTATGTCACAAAACTCCTCATCGCTATACCTCCCAATGGTAAAAGCCATAGAACTAACTAAACTCAATCAAGACAATACAACCTTGTATTATTCCAACCAGCAATTAGATCCAAGAAACAAAAACAAGAAATAAAGAAAGAATAAAATAACACAAGACTCAATGAATTTGAACAAGGGAAAGATTAATTGCTAAACAAGATACCAACTAGAATGATATATTCAATCCCTTTGATGATAAGGCTGAATCAACAAATTTCTTTTTATACTCTTTTTTTTTCGAATTTTTCTTTTTTTTCTCTTCTCACTAGTTCAATCACAAACAACAATATTCAATTGTGAAAATCAACCAATTAATTCAAACACACAAATATTGATCAAGAATATAAGAAACTCAACGAAACAACACTCCAAGCAATTGACAAACTTAAAGATGCAAGAAATCCTAGAATTTTGAAACCCTAGATGATGTAAATTTCGGCCAGCACAAAAACTATAAGGCAAAGTGATTTCGGTAGCCCACAAAAACCATAATATGAAGCAATTCAAAAGCCACACAAAACCCTAAGAGGAATTTCGGCACTACCTTTTCTTTTTATTATTATTTTTTTTATAAGTAATACAAAAATTAAAAGATAGAATCAAATCTGATTGGAAACCTTACTCTGAATACCAAATAATATGAACCCGCATGAATGGAATCCCTTAAACCCACAATCAATTTGAAGACTCACCCAAGAAAACCAAAATCAAGCTAAACGAAAAATTTAGACCCGTTGAGGAACTCGTTTCAAGAACTTAGATTATATGAAAATTTAGACCCGTTGAAGAACCTGTCTCAAGAACCCAGATTATAAAAAGGAACACCACAAAGGTTGTGATTTACCTTTGATAAGTTCAAAAGTTCATTCAAGTACAAGAGAAGATAAACTCAACTCACAATCAAATAATTATCGATTGTCTAATCAAAGAAGTGTTGGTTAGACACTTCTTGGTGCCCATCAGGACTAAAAACCCTAGCTTTCCTCTTGCTTATGGTTGTGACCTTCAATCCCTCCAAAATTCGTGCTTCCCTTGCTCAAAATACCAAATGTATCTAGGGTTCCTTCCTCCTTGAAGAGAAAACCCTAATTACAAGAGTGAAAGTGTGTGGTTGTGAACAAAAACCTAAAACTGAATGACTATGGTGACTTTTTCTTCTTGGCTGTGTGTATGTGTAAAGGAAATGGTGGAAAGGTTCCTCACCTCTTTGAACTCTTCCGATTCCTAGTGCTTCTCGAAATGGTTGAAGTGAAAGAATGGTGTTTGGTTGGTGAGAAAAGGATGAGAAAGTGTAAGAACTTGAGAGGAAATTGTGAGTGCCGAAATCCTTTAGAAAAAGAGTTGAAGATTTGAGCAAAAAGACCTCCAAACTTTTCGGCTACCCCTTTATATAGAGAACCTTCTATTCCTCTAGAAAGAACCAAAAACCCTTTACATGGATGCCACTTTTCAAAGCAACTTTTCCCTTTCACCCTTGATTGCATAGGAAACCCAAAATCCTCCTCCAAAGGTGGCGTGTAGCACCAAAACCGAAACTTCATCTTGCCTCACCTTCCCATTTTGCCCTTCTCCTATTGTCTAGATACATTGAACTTAGTAGTTAAAAGGTAAAAACACTCTTCAAATCTTCATTAGATTCCCCTACAGTGTGCATGGCTGCCATGTGGCAAAATGGAGTGTGATTTTGCTTGCTTGGTCGAAAACCCCTTGATCTCTCCTAGGTGATCATTTGCCTTCCCAAGACAAAATATCATGGCTTTCCCATGCAAAACCCTCTCTCTCTCTCTCTCTCTCTCTCTCTCTCTCTCTCTCTCTCTCTCTCTCTCTCTCTCTCGCTTTTCCAAATTCTTCTAGAACATTACTTTTGCTTTTCCCAACAAGATCAATTTGGAATCCTAAAAATTTCCTTCTTACTCCACACATGTGTTACAAATGGAAACATCTAACCTAGCCTTACCAAAGGGGGGTGTAAGCCCTTTTTTGAGTGACATCAATCTCCACTCAAACCTTCTAGAAGTTTATGCATGCAAGACAAATGTCTCACCATGCCTTCTCCCTAGGTTCCTTGCTTAAAAATACCAAAAAGTCCCTTGGCGCCTACCACAAGTTTTGAGAACATTTTGGGACCTTCCAACCCTAATACTTTCCTTGTTGGCCGAATTCCACATGGGCCTTATTGGGCTTCCCTTCTTCTCTCCTTCCTTAAAGCCTTCTAATCTAAGAATCCTCAAGGTCCAAGAATAATACCTACTAAGACTTTTCTTCCAACATTTAACTTCTTCATCCCTCACCCTAAAGATCAAGAGACCTTTTCTAAATAACATATAATATTAAAAAGAAACAGGGACTTGGCAAAGTCTAGATTCTCACATGAAATCACCCCTAATATGTGATCAGTCCACTGAGCACATATGGTAAAGGGCATGGTCTAATAAGGTAATGACAAAAACGTGTGCACGTAGAGGCTTGTCATGCTTTGATCCCGATCTGCAAGAGTATGCAGATGAGAGTTGAGTAGTGGAAAACTCATATTGATACCAAGATAATTTTACTCAAATGGATTATCACCATTTTGTATGATCATGTGGGAGATGTAATTCTAAGAAGAGTGATTACCAAACAGTGTACCCCTTGGAATGGCATCCTCTCCATGGTGATGGTTCCCATGGGGGGTGATGATTAAGGATTTGTCAAGAGACACAACCTTTTGACTTAGTCAAAAAGTTGTATCACTTGTCAAGTGTTGAAAGACACAACTTTTGATTTAGTTAGAATGTAGTGTCACTTCCTAAGATTGTGTCACTTGTCAACCGTTAAGATATCAATGGTTGTGCCATTTGCCAACCGGTGCATGATGGCCTATAAATAGGGGTCATTGGTGCACAAATTCATTCACTTTATTCCCTTTATCCATCACAAACTTGTGGGATAAAAACTCTCACAACAGTATCACCATTTTGTTAGTTTTAAGTTCATTTTCATCCATTTTGTTTCTCCATTTTTCTACCATGTTGACGTACATATGTACGAATTATTGTAGTTGATCACTTCGGCTTGAAAGTTTTCGAAGGTCTGAATTGTAAATATCAATTGATAAAGCTAGCTAGCTATCCTAGCTGGTAAATTCATTGGTTAATAGAGATCATTTCGTTGTAGTCAATTAGTCAACTTCTTGATTAATTATAAAGAGACATGTACAATCTTGTACAGATCAATTCTTTCTTAATTCATTCTCTGCAACTCGATCTCTCCTCTTGTCTATATATTGTTGTTTCTCTTCTTCTTTCTTCTTCTCTTTTGTTCCCATATAACCATTTAGTTATCTATTATATCTATATGTATATATATAATTTCAGAAGCATCCTTTTTGTATTCTATTGAGACCTCATTATTTTATTTTTTTCATTTTATTTTATTGACTTGTAGTACTTATCCTAACTCTTCATGTGCTAAAAAATACTTCATTTTATTGTTTTTATTATACAATAAACTCACTCGATTTATTAACATTAAGATTAAAAAAAATGTTTGAAGACGAAATATTTCCTATCTACCATTTATGATTACTAATTCCCCCATTTGAAGGGCCCTTTGATAGTTAAAAAAATTTGTTTCTGATTACTACACCTGCTAAATCACCAATAGCCACCTTACTCCATGCATCTTGGATAATGGTTGAGCATTCCTTCCTCAAAGTCTAAGAGGCTTCATATCTAGAAATGTATTGTTTTCTTCTATTTCTCTTCTCATTACTAGTCAGGGTTAAATGAAGTAGAGAATGATCTAATTTGATTGTAGGTAAAACATGACAGATGTTGTTGGGGAAAAGTTGATGCCACTCTGGATTGGCCACATCTCGATCAAGTCTCTCTTTTGTGAAATTTGTCACTGGCCTATTATTAGTCCAGGTGAATTCTTGACCCTTTGTAGGTAAGTCATTCAAAAAACAGGATTCAATGGCCTCTCTAAACTTTTCCATTTGCTTATAAGGTCTTGATGCTGCTCCCACCTCTTCAATTTGGCAAGTGAAACCATTCCTTCCTTAAGTATTCATTCCTCAAAGTCTAAGAGGCTTCATATCTAGAAATGTATTGTTCTCTTCTATTTCTCTTCTCATTACTAGTCAGGGTTAAATTAAGTATAGAATGATCTAATTTGATTGTAGGTAAAACATAACAAATGTTGTTGGGGAAAATTTGATGCCACTCTGGATTGGACATATCTTGATCAAGTCTCTCTTTTGTGAAATTTGTCACTGGCCTATTATTAGACCAGGTGAATTCTTGACCCTTTGTAGGTAAGTCATTCAAAAAACAGGATTCAATGGCCTCTCTAAACTTTTCCATTTGCTTATAAGGTCTTGATGCTTCTCCCACCTCTTCAATTTGGCAAGTGATTTCATTGAAGTCTCCCACACAAACCCATGGGATAGAGATGCCATCTCTAAACAATTTCAGTAATTTCAAACTACTCTCCCTCTTAGATATTTCAGGATGTCCATAGAAGCCAATAAACATCCACTGGTAATTATTCTATTTATCTAAAATGACAGCACTAATATGTCATCTTGTGAAACTACAAATCTAAACATCAAACTCATTCCTCCACAAAAGAGCTAGCCCACCACTACTACCTTGACTCTTCATTGACATACACCCATCAAACTTTAGTCTAACTTTAATAGCTTCCATCTTTTCCATATTGCATTTTGTTTCCATAAAAAAAATAAGGTTAGGACACTTTTCCTTAGTCAGATTAAGGATTCAAACTGTCTGAGGACTCCCAAGTTCTCAGCAATTCCAACTTAGGATACTCATTGATATTGGCAGGGCTGGTCACCAGCCTCTGCCATTAAATCATTTTGTTGCTCTTCCACACAAGTAGCATTCTTATGTATCTTTAATTTATGCCTCTCCCCAATGACCTCTCCCATCTTAGCAGTTAGAACTACTATTGTGGGAGTCAAACTTCTCTTCTGAGCACCACTCCAACAATTAGGCTCAGAAGTGAGTGATGTTTGTTTGATTCTAGCTCTTCTTTTCCACTTGGTCTCCTTCTTGTGCTACATCTTATTATTATCCTGATTAACCATAAGGACCTGATGACATCATCGAATACCAGTTTTGTGCTCAATCCCAACTTGATTCAATGGTCTCCCAGAGCACGTAATATCTCCAATAGTATCATTTACCATATTAGTTTCCCCTAATCCCTTCCCAAAATTAAGCCAACATATTCATGAGATGGCTCTTTTGAATGAGATCTTCTATTCAAAGACAAACCTTGACCCTTTAATTGCTCCATATTTTCTAGAAGAGAACCTTCCAAAAAGTCCTCTTTCCTTCTACCACCACCCTGTGATTCAACCTCCTCTCTCAATTGACTTGAGACCTTTCCTTTCCAACCTTGGCTTTGTTTCCTTTTACAGCTTCATCTTCAACTTGTGGATATGAGAATCGAGAGGTTGGCTAATCCCTCCCACTATTGCCATGATAATGAGTCTTAGTCATTGCCTTTTGAGTAGGAGCATGACACCAGGCACCATGTTGGCTTTGTAAAACTACTATGCATGGATCTTTCACTAGAGAATTGTTCATAACTATTTGCACCATGTTTAATTATACCACATCTATAATAGAAATTAACAACCTTTCATATTTAAAAGAAATCCAACACTTAGTACCTTGCATGTTGAGAAGAATTCCTCTCCTTAACGGCTTAGTAATTGTCAACAACAACTTTTAACTTTGAGGTAAGTGCCCCATCCAATGCCATCCTCGTTAGCATCTCCTCCATCCACCACACCACAATGGTTCCTTAATGAAGAATAAATCTTTTGGTGCAGCAAAACCATCAGAGTTATTCAGACAAAGTAAATTACGATCAAAGGTCCAAGGTCTTCTTTTTTTTTCACTTTCTGAATGTCTTGCTCATATTGAAACTCAATGATATATAAGTTGTCACCAACTTCCTTGAACTGGATTCTCCCCCTTGGCTTCCATACACTCTGCTTGATTGTCTTAAATGCTTCAGTGTTGCATTCTTATCTGCCACAATGAGACAAAGTTGCCCACGTCTTGTTGTTAGACTCTCCTTTGTCATAACAACCTCTACTTCAGTCTATTCTTTCTCAGTTTATCGAAGATCACCCCTACTTCTCTATAATCTCGTCAACCATTTGCACCTCGTCTTTGATGCAGAAAACAATAAGAATGAAAAACTACACTCCTCCTCAGTGTTAACTAGAAGACCTGTCTTGCCTAGAGCAAAAACGCCACCTCAGCCCAAGCTAGGAGACTTGTGATTACTAATTTAATAGAGTGAAAAAGGACTTTTCAACTTATAGTTATTGGTTTCTTACTGCTCATGTGTTTTCCTTTGCCACCATTTTATTTTTCTATCATTTTATTATTACTTTTCCAATAAATAAAAAGACTTCCTCTTGGTATAAGTAACTTTTTATTATTAACTCTTTGAGTGATGCTAAGTACAAACTCTAAATAGACAAGTCTTGCATAGGCTTTTTGTAAAAAGTAGGTCCCACTTAAAAAGAATGATTTTTTTTTATACTTTTTTAAAGTACGATTCTTTTTTACAAAGGCTTACGTGTGATTTGCTATTTCAGACTTGTCCAAATCATTTTTCTTATTATAATAAAGAGAACATATATAAAACACGCAATCTTAATACCTTGAGGTAATGAATCAGGTGATCGATGAATGCAAATACAGACAACATTGGGATAGGACTCACCGAATCCTACCACTTGGGATAGGTTTTCCCAAATTCAATCCATGAGGTTCATACTGGCTATAGCTTACAAAGGTAATGAGATTTTTCCCCCAAAGGAGGCCAGCCAGCTTGGTAATGATTATGACCAAGAAATCTCATATAACTTACAACGGGAAGTGATGGATTGCTTCTATATATTATCCCCACGAGATCCACATCATTTTATATTCAATATTTAAAAAATGATATTTGTAATCTTAGAGTGTATAAGTCTCACGTTCTCCTTTTAAAAAAATAAGTAAATATGAAATATATAAAAATCATTTTTTTAATAGTGGATCTCATTTTTTTTTTAAAAAAAAAAAGTATACTAGACTTACCTGTCTTAAGACTATATGTAATATTACTCTTCAATATATATTCTTCTTTATTTAGTTTGTACGTGAAATTTCACGTGTACTTTTCGGAGGTCATTAATTATAAGCAATAGAGTAGAGGACTCGAGGCATATCACATGCAGATATTAAATATTCAAGGTTTTGCGTTTTGCACCTAATCTATCAAAACTTACACATTATATCTCCATGGTATCAAAAACTGACATTTTGCACCGTACAAATTTTCTTAAGATCCGACTGCATGTCCACATTCCCCACATTTTATATTTTTCATCTACCTTATCAGTAATTAAAATTAGGTCTCATTTAGATCAAAAATTTCATGTGCAGTCACTTTTATAAACTTTTTATACACTTCATTAATGTGATTGACTGTCACTTTTTTTTAATATAAAATAACTATTTTGACTAACCACATCAATGGAGTACATAAATAGTACGTAAAAATAACTGTATATAGCAAAACTCTTATTTAGATAATTAGAATATCTCCGTATATCTGTAAATAATGGTAAAATAGTTTAATTAATATGTTTTATTGGATTTTAGAAAATGATAGAGAAAAAGTTGAATAAAAATATCATAAAATTAAAAAATTGTCTGGATATAATTTTTTAACATTATTTTTATTTTGAAATTTGAAAAAATAGTATTGTTTTTTCTGTTTTTCTTGAAAGTTTAAAAAAGTTGTAATAATTAAGTAATTATTAAATAAAAAAGTTGAAGATTTGAAAATATAAAGTGTCTGTGTTTGAGTTATGTTTATTGTTTGGTAAGAAAATATATTAGAATATCTGAAAATGGTTGAGCTATGTTGTATTGTCTGAGAGTACTTTATCATTTTGGCTAGTTTGGAATACAAAATGTAAAAGTCCTATTAATTTGAGAGGGTGCAAAATATACTTTCTCATTGCTTATACAAAGGACGTGTACATAGATTTTATTGTTTGGAGGGTGCAAAATATATATACATATAGTTGAGGACTTGTACATACAATTCGGCATGTCTTGGCTAATCATGGATTTTATAGAATATTCGTTTCAACATGACCCTTTTTCACTCTCTATGAAGGCTATTGCTAATTTCACTCTCTATGAAAATATTTTCTTAAAGATAGCATATTCCATACTCTCTATGGAATGGTAGAACTCATCTGCATGGGTGTTAATTGCTTTCCATGGCATAAAGCACATAAGCAACCCGCGTTCTTGTTTCTGACTTGAAATACATTTTCACCAAAAGCGGTGCATAGAAGTCCAACTGAGCTCAAGAACTACTACCAGGGAAAAATGACAAAATAAAAAATAAAAAACTCGGCATGTTCATTGCCCTAAACTTCGCCATAACTGTGTTAGCGGCATCATTCCGTTCCTCTATACATCTAGTAAAAAAGTAAAACCTAAATGGGCTTCTAACCCATGAAGAGGTCATGACTCCTTGATGACCCAATTCTTCCTGTGATGGACATTTGTACCAATTCTTCAGGCTATACAAAACTAATTTCAAAGATCCTTTACACAGCTGATTTGCCATTGGTACACCTTGTTCATGGAGTAGGTACTTGCATCAACCTTGTGTGCTATACCTACTGGTTGCAGATTGCACTAAATTCAGTCAGAATCCTTCTGGTCGCTGGTTTTCAGAGGAGAAGACTCTACGGCATGGTTTACCTCGCATGCTTTTCTAAATTCTTGTACGAGTATCTTCCGGATTTTCACCCTCAGACCTGAGGCCTCCTCTGGTTTGAACCACTGCCGGCCAAACTGAGAATACAAATATATTAAGAGCCAAGGAAAATATTTCAAGAAATTTACTAAAGAATAAATTCAGCTATCCTTTTTTAAGAAAATAAAGAACCATACCATTGCCAAATCTTTCTTTTTCAGCCTTTCGGGGGCCTCTTCGATGAAGCGCTCCATGAAGAAAAGAACAAAGAGACCACAATCAAAGTCATTCTTTTGTTGGGGAACCTGTGGGAAATTAAGAACCGAATAAAACAAAATAGGTAAGCTTCTAAAGATTTAGAAATAAACGTCAACAATGACACGTCATATCACAGTTTTAAATGCAACATAGCAAAGATCTGACGCCCTCGATGCCTAAAAGAGTGAAAATCAGGAGAATGAATCCCCCTGGTTTTCTTATTCAAATTCAGCCCTCGTAATGGCCACACCTTGCATTCAAATTCAGCCCTCATAGTTGACTAACATCATACTTCGTTTTTTTCTTTTCTTTTTTTTTTTTTTTGATAAGTAAGAAACTTTATTGAAGAGAATGAAACTAGGCAAAGCCCATGTACACAGGAAGTATACAAAATGAGACACCTAATTACATTCTAAAAAACCGAAAAGAAGACAAAAACTCGTTAACATTCCCTCCCTTTAGTACAATAGCAGAAAACCACTAAATAAGAGGAAACACAAAGAAATTCCAGATTTGCCCCACTGCTCGCTCCTTCTTGTTAAAGCACCTGTCATTTCTTTCCATCCATATGCACCACATTAAGCACAAAGGTATCATTCTCCACACCTCAACCAATTGAGAGCTATTATGATTCCTATTCCAACATGCTAATAAATCCACCACACTCTTAGGCATAACCCAACTCAACCCAGCTCCACTGAAAATGCCAATCCATAACTCCCTAGCCACTTCACAGTGTAAAAGTAAATGGTCACTCGTTTTCCCATTTTTCTTCATTTCTTGGTCAATTCTCTTTTCTTTATATTTTTTGGTCAATTCACATGATCTAACATCCTATTTCTTGACAAAACGTGAGCATCAACAACTTGAATGGTCCTAAGCACGAATCAATTTGTCCAACTGCACATATTAAGTTCCTAAACATCTTTTCACAACCTGCCTTCAAACTGCAAACTTTTTCTTCCTGAATACCCAATTGATAAAAATAAAATTCCACGCATGTATTTTGTTCATATTTAGAGGAATTGATCAGTCAAAGTTAAAAAAAAGAGGGGGGGGGGGGGGGGGGGGGGGGGGGGGGGGGGGGTCCCAAACCTTCACAGATATGCTCCTCTTATTGAAACAAGGTCTTGTACTTACCTTAAAATTTTGAAAAACAAAAAAGGAAATCATTCTTCTGTAAAAATTGAAAAAATAAAGGCAATCATTCTTTGGTAAAAGAGATGCTCTCACAATTTTTCATGCAGAACTTCAAAGCATTCCAATGGCAGTTTCACTACTCAAGACCAAGAGGAAATATATGGAGGCTTTGGGTAAATGCAAATTCCATCATGCCTTCCAAATGGTTTTTTTTTTTTTTTTTTTTTCATGTGTTTTTTCATCCCCACTCCCCCCTCTCCTCTGGGAAACGGGCTAAGAAAAAAAATTCACATTTTAACTTTTGGTTGCACTGAGATTCAAGCTAAAAAAAATACAATGGGAAATTTGATGCTTCAACACCTTCAATGCGACTACCACTGAGAACGTACTAGATGGCAGAAAAGAACCAGGAAAAGTGACTAATTTGATATTTCTAGGCAGCAACTTCACATGGTAGAATGAAAGGTTGATCTCTCAAAATAAAAATGAAACTTAATTTTTGCTTTTTTTTTTTTTTTTTTTTTGTGTTTTTTAGTTATCGACGTTAGTAAGTGTTAAACTAGGAACAATGCCAATCTGACTCCACCACTTGAGTTAAAGTTACGGCTGACTCTGGTAGGTTTAAGCTAGTTAGTGTGTGAAGTCCCTACTCATCATTTAAGAGACTCAGGATCAAATCCTACCAACACTGGGAAAGTGGGAGTTAAGGGAAGGTCAGGCCACATCCCTTTTCATATACACCCCCCCTCCCCCTGCCGTGCCAACAGCCCCCAAACCCAAAAAAAAAAATGTGTGCTTTTTAGTTATCGGTGTTAATAAGTGTTAAACCTAGGAACAATGCCAATCTGACTCCACCACTTAGTTAAAGTTAAGGCTGACTGAATACTCTGGTAGGTTTAAGCTAGTTAGCGTATGAAGTCCCTCTCATCATTTAATAGCCTCAGGATAAAAAATCCTACCAACACTGGGAAAACGGGAGTTAAGGGAAGGTGAGAGGCCACATCCCATTTAATATAGCCCCCCCCCCCCCCCCCCCCCCCCCCCCCCCAAAAAAAAAAAAAAAAAAAAAAACCAAAATACACACAAAAGAGAAGCAATTGAGCAGAAAAAATTACCGCAATGACTTTCTCATCAATTCTACGATCAAGATTTTTCCAGATGGTGTCCGCAATTGGAAGATCTGAAGGAGCAACTTCTTCTTGAAATAAGTAGGTCCATTCTTCTTTCATAAAGCTACAGAGCACATTTACACAATTTCTGAGGTTTAAAAATAACATGATGCAGACATTGTAATGAATAGCTTATTCACAAAGCATGCTTTGCCATATCAATATGTAGTTGATGAACTTACCTTCGAGGTATAAAAATCTGAAAATATATATCTAAAATGATTTAACCAATAGAGTAAACGAATAACCATTGCCTCATGATGGCACTCCAATAGGCGATTCAACAAAATGCCTCCTATTTCATTTTTAAGAAATTAACTTACATTGGTCAAAAAACTGAAAAATAAAACCTAAATAGAGGAAATTAAAATAAAAAAACTAAATTCAACTACAATATTATAAAACTGAAAAAACTTAATACAAAAAAGTCAAATACCACATTTTAAAAAAGCCAAAACTTATAAATTAAAACTTGGAAAACAGAAAAAATATTAAAAAAAAAAAAGAAATAAAATATTCAATGGGTGGCCCATGTCCAAACACAGGAAGCATGCACCTGGGGCATGGGTTTGTGTAACCCAGGCAGTGTGGCATGGCTTTGGGTAACAATTGAGGTGGCGCCTGGGTTTAGGTAAAACCGCGACACGGCCTGTGTGGCCAACTCAAGCGGCCCCCCTATCTGGCCAAGTTGAGCAGTTTAAGTCTTGGTTTTTTGTTCCAAAAATTTTTTGTTTTTTGTTTTTTTAAATTTTAAATGATTTTTATGTATTATATATGTGTGTATATATATTGCATCATGGCATGCCATGTCCGAATTCCATGAGATTTTTAATAGAAATCTAATGGAGGATTCTTATTGGAAAAAATTACAAATTTGAGTATTAAAATGATAAAATAATGATAAAAATGAAAATCGAAGGAGCAAAAAGATAAGGGCGTAAAAGCCAGGGACTATGTACCAAGCCCATACATCCATACAAATATATATATATGTATGTATATTTTGGCCGGCTGTCATATTAAAAAGAAAACATATTGCCAAAAAAATCTAATTTATATACTCAGCCTATAAACAATTTATGTTTGAACAATTCAATTAGTTATAAAATCACTGCAGGTTGCCATTACTGTGATAGTGGCAACACTTCTCACTCTTAACCTTTAGTAAGATTATGGACAAATGATTGTTTGTTTAAACCTAAAAAGCATGAAAATGAGATTACCCTATAAATAACCTAAATCAGATCAGTAAGTAAAGGACAAAACCAAACATATCATCAACAACTAGTGGTTGTCCTGCCTCCGCCTTTCAGGACGGGAGTGCTTGGTTGTGGGGTTTCTGGTATCTCAACTAGTGAGGCAATGTTAATAAGTAGAGGACAAAACTAGGGGTGTAAATTTTAACCGGAAAACCGGACCGGATCGGCCCGGACCGGACCGGTTGTGCCGGTTTTGAACCTGTCCGGTCTGGAACCGGTTTCATAAAATGAAAAACCGGCCGGAACCGGTCCGGTTTCGGTTCCGGCCATTTTTAGACCGGACCGGTACTATTTAATATGTGTATATTTTTTTATTTATTTAATGTTATATGTTATATATTTTATATTATATATAATTTTTTATATATAATATATAATAATATAAATTATAATTATATATAAGATAGTGTTATTTTAATTTATAAAATAAAAGTTTAATCTCAAACATGAAAATTTAATTGATCATATGCTTTAAATATATAATATTATAAATATATATTATTTATTAATAACATTTTATCATAGATTCATAAGAAGTAAGAACCTAAAAAGAAAGAAAATCACTCAAATATTATTACTAAATTTTAATGGCCTAATACACTTAAAACTCTTTATATTTTTTTTGATAAGTACATAAGACATTAGTAGATAAATATAAATTATATATATTAGCATATAATTTATATAAAGCCATACCAAAGCTATACTAATAGCATAAATTTTTTACATAGCACTTTTTTTTTTGCATAGCAGTCTTTTTATATAGTAGTTTTTTTTTAAGTAGAATTTTTTGACATAGCAGTTTTTTTTTTTTTATAAACAGATTTTTTTTATAATAAATATATATTTTATTAAAACCGGAAAACCGAACCGAACCGGACCGGAAACCGGTAAAACCGGAATACCGGTTTAGGAGGGTAATCGATGCGTAATCGGTTTTGAAAAATATAAAACCGGTGCCTACCGGTTCGGTCCTAGATTTTGTCTAAAACCGGACCGAACCGGACCGGTTACACCCCTGGACAAAACTAAACGTCTCAACAACCCAGTGGGTGCCCGGTCACCACTTTTGGGGGGCAGGAGTGCTTGGTACAACATTTTGCAAGACTTAATGACATTAACCATATGACAGAAGATGCATCTTATTTGCCAAACTTACAAAAAGTACGCACAATATAAAAAATCATTAATATGTCATCAAGGCTTCTTGCTTCTCACCTCTTGATGTTCTCAAAAATCAATCTGCTTGAGTGAAGTCTCAACGAGTCCAAATGAAGAATTATAGGCCCTGATTGATCTTCCTTATCAGGGATACATATAATCACCAAGCTCCAATGAAGACTGAGTACATCAACACAACATAAAGAAGTCAAACAAGGTGCAATGATTTTAACCAAAAAGGAGCGGGGAACAGGCAGCATACCATTTATTGTATTTATGGCAAACAAATTTTTAAATTTGCATTCCTAGTGAACAATTAAAGTCTAAAAACCTCTTGTTCCATTGACCCAATTTTCTTTGCTAATTTTGCGTTCCTCTAACCTTCCCGTCTTCTTCTTCTTCTTCTTCTTCTTCTTCTTCTTCTCTCTCTCTCTCTCTCTCTCTCTCTCTCTCGGTTTGTTTGTTAGGTAAAAGTAAATTTTATTGATATAAGAGGCAAGCCCGAGTACACTAGTGGCATACAAAGAGCATGCCTAACCTTCCCTTCTTCTTGAAGTTCCAATGATATCCTAGTCGTTTCTAAATCACTCGATATATCATTTTGAGATGAAAAACACTGAAACAATGGTCGATAACATTATAACATATTCCATCTTAAGCATTGTATATAATACCTCGTTCACTTCCAATTTATGTATCTAGAAGCCTAAACAACACATATGAGCCATCCTCATTCTTAGTCAAATAAAATGGGATTCATCTTTGCCCAGGCACTTTTACAACATGGTGCCAACTTCATGGCTCAACAAGCAATGAAACGAAAAACAATTGTTGTTTGACAGGAAAGTAAATTAGCATTCTCTCAAAGGCCAATATTGATCATTCCTACTTAACAAGGCAAGAGCAATTGGCTGGCAAGATCACGTCATGCACCTGCTTTATTGGAATTTATCTAGGAACCTAAGCCAAACATATCAGACCAGCCTCATTCTTCATTAAATAAAGCAGGATTCATCTTAGCCCACACACTTTTACAAATGGTAACAACTACATAGATCAGCAAGCAATGAAATGAAAAGGCATGATCATTGTACAGGAAAGTAAATCAACACTCTCTCAAAGGCCTAGTTTTGATCATTCCTACTTAACAAGGCAGGAGCAATTTGCTTGCCAGATCATGCCATGTACCTGTTTTCAATGAGTGCCAATAACAATGGCACCAGGATTGGGATCATGGCTCAAGCGTCTCATTTTTACAAGTTTACATACCATTTCTGTAACAAAGTTTTGCAGGAGAGGAAAAGAAAGAGAACATTTAAGTAGACACAGGATGGGCAGAGACGGTTCCCTTAATCATTACAGAATGTAAGCTGAACTGTTCTGGTCATGGTAACCATAATTCAGGATATGCATCAACTCAGAAGGATGCTTGCTGGAAACAAGCATATATGGACTTTTGACCATATATGGAACATTAACATCTTTAAATTAACATCTTTAAATGTCACACTGACCGTTAACCATCTTACACATACAAAACCATATCAACTCAAAACTTACTTTTCATGTATCGGGATAAGTACATATGCCTTCTGAAATATATTGACACCTTTCCACCACCTTCTGAACTTGACAAAAGAAGTCTCCTTGTCACTTCCCTACAAATTACAAGGGAACATCATGTAATGTCAAAGTTATAATAGTCACTATCAAATTGCTCAACCCATGACATATTTAAAAACAAAACAAACAGAGTAAGTAACTATCCCAACAAACTAGTTTTACAGTTCTGCATCTACAAATCCCCAAATGTTAGTCTAATGCATCAAAAGCTAGAAAAAATAGTTTGATTTATGGGAAATAAATAAACTAAGGGAAACAACTACCTTGTATGATACAGCCTCTGTGAGCTTCTTGTAAAAATATGTATTGAAAAAGTGATAATCGCATATTGTTCTATTTGTTGGAGATGCTTGCTGCTGTAGATATCTAGCCAAACGAACCAGTAAGGGATTCAATATAGAAACTCAAATGCAAATTTTTAGTAACCACATAGCAAATTTATTACTAAAAGTAATCCCTGATAGAGTGTGTACAACTTAAGAATTTACAAGGCAAGGTAACTATTATAATTTCCATCAATTTAGTTTGTGTGTGTCTCTGTACATATATAGATGCATCCAGTTTACCATGCCAAAGGCAGCACACTAAGATCGTCATTAAATCCTATGTAGGGCTCTATTAACACCTTAGTCCAGTTCTTCCATTATAGCCAAATGACAATACAAGAAAATTCTAATCAAAACGGGAGAAAAAAAAAGGGCCACGTATGAATGACTAAAATAGTACATTCATCAATGAAAATGAATTACTTCAGAACTAAAGCATGAAAACTCAACATCTAATGAACCAACAGATTCAGTTAAGATAATGCCAAAATATCATTAAAAGAAGATGCATTTCCATTTTCTCCCATAATTTTTTAATTAACACCCATGCATTAACAATCTAAATTAAAGTGGTATAAATCTGCCTAAGTACAAGTTTTGAATGAAAAGGAAATAATCAAATAAAACAAAATAAACCTGCAGCAGAAAACGTTGATTGCCAAGATACATGCAAAAGATGTTTAAAAAATGAGACACTAGTTGTAAGCACTGTGAAAGCCCAAGTTTATAAAAAAGAAACTGCTATAAAAAATAAAAAATAAAAAACTTTGCCAATTCAGACAAAATTTGCTGGATGAACTATATAGCACAAACTAAAGTAAATACGGGTATATTCCCAATTACTACAACAAGCTAACCAACCGCATGTAAAAATTCATGATAGTTGAGGTCAAATAGCCTTCAGGTGCCAGGCAGTCTATGTCCGCACAACAAATTTCAACAGATTCTGGATCATCCCTGGTCAAAAATAAAGTACAATGAAGTATATAATGCAAAAACAATTTTTCTAAATAAATTGAAGTAAAAGGAACACATTCCACATCATTCATAAGAAAAGATTTTTGGTACCTTGACGGGTAGGTGATCTTTGCATCTTTCATGCTGAAAAGAGTCATTGGAATCAAATTATATCAGACCTCAACATATATTGGGTAAGCTAAATACAAAACAATAAACTAGAAGCCACTAGTGGAAGTCCTATTTACCATTCATCAAGTTTGTCTGCTTGCTCTGTCATCTGTAGAAGATGAGATTCATCCTCATCTATAAGAACAATGGTATCCTCCTATATGAATTATTTTAACATGAAGATCATCAGTAAAACAGATGTATAAATCCTATCGTGGCTAAAATTTGAAGGATCTTCATGGGTATTAACTACGTAACATTGTTCTGTTGCAGCAAAAATGAAATTCAGTTCCCATCCTTCTGGGAACATTTTCAATATTCTACAAGAGTATCAGGAACATTAGATCATGAACCACAACAATAGTTTCAAAGCTGATACTGAAGAACACGATGAGACTCAAAAATTACTTATTTTTTAATAGTAGGATAAGTTTTGATGGTGATCAGGAGAAAGGAAAAGTAAAAAACTCAAAAATAACACAGAAGATGTACCTTCTTATGCCTTGAACCATTTGAATGAAGGACTTCAAAAGCATCCTTTCTACCAGAAAATAAGAAATATCAAAATGAACATAAAATAAATTGACTTTATCTTTTCAGACCATTCATGATGCAAACATAAGGGTCATGAATAACCAAAGCTAGATACAAAGAAGTTATGCTCTAAAACCAATGCAATGAAATTTGGAAAATAAGCACGAATATATACTCAAACAAATTTAAACATTGCTTGATGGAGTTTTTAATATATTAGTCTCCTGAAAGTGCAGTTGCCCACAGTCTTTCATTCTTTCTCTTCCTCTCCTTTCTTTATATTCTTCTTCTTCTTCTTCTTCAAAACACACATACTATTTACAGCCTCTCAACAGCACCAAGTTTCAGCCTCTGCCAGTCTTGATTTCAAATCCAAACCAGGCCCTGTTCCTGCACCTTAAGAAACCCTAAAACCCTACGCATTTTCTATACCCAAGGAACTGAATTTATCCCTTACTCAAAAACTTATTTTATTGCAGCCAAAAATATGCTTCAGAACCAGGCTGAAACTTATTAATCCCCTTTTTTGTTTAAACCTGCCATTGAACTTATTTATCTACAGTCCAACCCATTTATCTTCTATCATAAACCCCTAAAACCGTATTCCTGAATTAAGTTACCAAATAAGTTATTGCAAACAAATCTCAAGATTTTATTAAGATCAATTTGTGCAATTACAAAAAGATATCCAAAGACTCCAAAGGTCATTTTCATAGAAACTATAAACTAAAAAAACATACATCCAATTCAAAGTGCTAGATGGTACATGTACTTTTTTGTCGCATGTAGGAAGATAGGTAAATAATAGCAGGTTTTCTTCCCTTTTTTTTGGAATAATAATAGTTCTTTTAAACCATCCGCTCAAGGAGAACTCGCCCCCTCCCTACTATTTTTATCAACAAAACTGCCAACAAAATTAGCTAGTACACAAGCACTGGCACCAGGGTGATTTCACAAGGAGAGAACAAAGAAAGAATAAGAAGAAACCAATAAAGGGAAAAAATTGCAAATTATAAGCTATAAAGCAGAATTAAAGATATCTAGATCTTTAAAAAAATTGTGTTGTCATATAAAAGTTCTGCAATTTTATTAAGAGCACAGCGAGGCACAATGCAAGTACACAGGAAGTATTTAAAATTTTTTGATTGGCAATATAAATATAAACTGCACATCCGGGGAATCAAACCTCGGTCAGTACCGTGGGAGGGTACTATGATACCACTACACAATTTAGAGTTGGGAGCTATTATGTGCTGCCATTCATAGAGAGTGCTGAATAATATAGCTCTTAACTTTGTTACCATCCTCTCTCAATCTTCAAAAGTCTCGGCATTACGTTCTTGCCAAAAACACCACATTAAACATAAGGGAACCATCCTCCAGATTTTTGAGTTCCTACGGCTTCTATTCCGCCAGCATGCCAAAACCTCCACCACTCGCTGAGGTATAACCCGCTCAATCCCAGATGTTTTGAATATCTCCACCCATGTGTCCCTAGCCAACTCACAATGTAGTAGAAGGTAATCAATGATTTCTCCATTATGTCAGTACATAGAACACTGACCCACTACTACAACATTCATCTTTCTTTCTCCCTCTTTTTTCGTTTTTTTTTTTTTTTTTTTTGATTGGCACCGGTCTGATGGCCACTAGAGATTGTTTGTACTCAATGGGATTCGAACCTTGGACCTTAGAGGGAGCATACCACCAAGGACAAGGCTTTTACCACTTGAGCCAACTCCTAGGGGTAAATTCATCTTTCTTAAATTATCTAGTGTTAAGATCTTTCCTAAAGCAGCCATCCATATAAAATATTAATTAATTAAAAGAGATCTTCAAAGGCACCTTGTTTCCTACATTGTGCCCTATTATCTTCTACTGGTAATGTAGTAGATGCTAATTAATGCTTTCTTCATTATGCAGGCACATAGAACACTGTTCCACTACTACAATATTCCTCTTTCTTAAATTATCTAGTGTTAAATCTTTCCTAAAGTGGCCATCCAGATAAAAAATAATAATAATTAATTAGTTAGGAAAGAGACACCTTCGAAGGTGCCTTTTTTCGTATATTGTGTTATGTTACCTTCTACTCGCAATGTAGTAGAAGGTAATCAATACTTTCTCCATTATGCCAGCACATAGAACACCAATCCACTACTAGAGTTAAGATCTCATATCATCTAGAGTTAAGATCTTCCAAAGTGACCATCTAGATAAAAAGTTAGTTACCAAAAGAAAGAAAAAAAAAAAAAAAAAAAAAAAAGAAGATACCTTCAAAGCCACCTTGCTTAGATAACAAAAATTTTCCGCCCCTTAGGTCGCCAAACTAGAGTTTCGCCTTCTCAAGCGCCAATCGCAGAGGGCGACCAGGCCAAGCCGAATCAAAAAGGGTTTGATGATTCAAGTATCATATTAAGGAAAAGAGAGTGAGGGGCTGAGGGGGCAGCCTTGGCCCAATCATCCAATTCACTCCAACAGACCAGCATGGTTCTGTAGTGTGTCTTGTTATGTTGGCTAGAGCAAACAATTCTTAGGGGCTATGTTCCATTAGTGAAAATCTGATGACTTACCTGATCCGTATGATGTGAGCACGTTACAAGGATCTGAGGTTTAACTGGGTAAAAGATATGTTGCATTTTACACAGCCTTCGGGTTTCCTCATCAGAAAAAAGAGCCAATAAGCTAAAATTTATGTTAAAGCATTGAGTTTGGAACTTTTTTTCAAAAATACATCCCCAGTCCTTTGGTATTGACACAACATTTTCAATATCAATGCACCTCTTTGTACTTCTCATGTCTACATCCTGTGTACTGGGTTATGCCTTCTTTTTTTATGAATAAAACTTCTTGATTACCTATAAAAAAAATAAATAAATTATCAATGCACCTCTTATTTTGGCCATTTTAGAGCTCATGTTGATAACTGTAACAAAGATAATAGATTTTCAATACTTCTATTGACTCAACCATTGTGTCCAAAACTAAACCAATGAAAAACGCAAACCTCTTATTTTTTGTCCTTCAGGAGCTTATGTTTACAACTACAATAAAAATTAACAAGTTTTCAGTACTCGTCTAATGTTACACTGATTTGACAAATACACACACTGCATAACCTAACAAAGGCTGTATAACGTTTCAGTATCCCAACCTTCTCATCCATAGTGGTGTATCAATCTAATCCACTCAATCTGTATATGATGCAACTGATACCTATATTATTTTTTTATGAGTAAAGCATATTCCTACATAACAAAACCAGATACATGGGGTGCATACATATGGTGGGTGAAGTCAGTAGCCTACAAAACCTTGAAACTCAACAATAGCAAGACAACCTCAAATCTGCAACAAACTTAAAAATCCTCCCACGACGATCTTATACTAGTAAAAAGGCAGAAGATGATCTCAATTTAGAGAGAGACGGAGACAGAGACAGAGACAGAGACAAAGTCGGAAAGAGGGAGCGCAAAATCCAGTGAAAGGAAATATGCTTACTTCTTGGCAAAGCAGCTAGACATCAGACGAAGAGAACGAGTGGGAGGAGCTCTGCCTTTTTTGCTACCATTTGAGAGAACATGCCTAGAAATATTGCTAGGACATTGAACAGACCATTGCCTTGGTGATGATCGACATTTTCGCCTTCCTTTTTGTGGTATCTCTTCCCTGTGCATCACTTTTTGGCTGTCACAATGACTCAACACTGATAGTTCTTTGTCAAATGCATCAGTTGTCCCACTGTGTGTCTGTTTTATAAATTAAAAGTAGATAAAACATAATTATGTTCCACAGTTCAAGGTCCACTAATAATTTATGTGGAAAGTATTAATAGAGCACCATACATCTTCTTCCATCTTTCGACGGAAATGTGAAGCAAATGAGGACTGTGAATAGTCTTCAGGTGATGTGGTCTCTTCCCTCATGCCATTAGAGACACCTACAGGAGACATTTAGATTTTTTAAATAGGATTCTTAAAGATAAAAATAAATAGTACATAACTGCAGCCTATTTTAACACATTCTTCATGCCAAGTATCAGATATGCTGACTGTAGCATCAACCATTAGCATTTCACAACTTCTTTGATGGGAGCAAAACACCTGCTTTCCCATAACAGATTCAGTATTAGCAACAACTTACCAAACAAAGTTTTCAATCCTCTCTGTGTCTATATTTTCTGGGGGGAAAAAAGATCAAAAGAAAATCCTATACTGTAATGTAGCAACTGCAATCCCATATTAGCTCCTCCCTATCCATTTTGACAGGTAAGGTTTTGAATTAAACCTTCAAACAACTGAACACTCTATACAGAACAAGGCCATGTGATGATAGCAGGGTAACAGAACTTCTTCTTCTTCTTCTTCTTCCTTTTTTTTTTGACTAGTAAGATGAGTACAGAGTAACCAGAACCTCACCAGCAGAACTTGAGCTCGTTGATTGTGTGGGCTTGTCACATTTGTCATTTTCCTGTTAAATGAAAAGCAAAAGTAACCAACTGAACTAGCCACACTTCTGCATGCAACAAACGCACTGAAGAAACGTTCTTACCAAGAATCTCACAAGACATTCACAAGTCATATTACCAGTAAGGCACACAGTCAGGATACAAAAGCGCACAGTCAGAAATACGCAACAAAAGCTCAGAAACTGGAAATGTGTGAATAATAACATATCCGAGTTCAAGACAAATGAAGGTACATTGAAATTATATCCTGATTCCTGATGGTGCATACAACTCGCTGTTTCATTCAGAACCAAAATCACCGCAAGTTACTTGTCACTAACAAACTCAATTTCACAACATTAGCAGCGAATTCATCATATGCATGATTCATCGCACACAACAAGGCGCGCGCGCTTCAGCTTTTTATGACTAAATCCAAATATTTTAAATACTAGCAAAAGCAGCATTATATACCAATATAACGCCAAAACTGGGATCTTTAAGTGAACAAATAATCCGTTTGGTTGCTGAGAAAACATTAAGCAATCATAAAAGGCTACTCAACTTCAAAATCTCGGTTTCATCCGTTGAACTATTTTACTAAAAAATAATTAAGACCGGGAAAAACCATGATAAGAAATTTTCTCGAATTTGCTCAAGAAATTAATTCCGCATTCTAGGTAGCAGTTCCTTAATTTCACAAATTTAAAGCAGGTTTCTAGGCTTAAAGTGACACCAATAATTTCATTTTGCTTTCCATCCCTTCCCTCCTTGTTGGTTTTGCCGGCAACCAAACAGACAAATAAAAACACCAGTGAGAAAATAAAAATCCAAGGGGAAAAGAAAGAGAGAGAAGGAAGACCTTGTTGAGTCGTCTGAGTTTCCTCCGCTCCATCTCATCCTCCAATCGCTTGAGAGTGGCCCGGATTTTTTCCCCTTTGTCGGGCAGTTTGGGAGCCATATTCTCGAGGGTGCGAAGCTTGCTCCGAATAGACTCGTTGAGTTCATGATCGCTGAGGAAGTCGAAGCCGCCTTCTTCTCTCTGTGAATGCGACTGATCAGAGTCCATCGGCGATTCATTCGGAGGCTGACCGCTGGGCTTGACGACAAGTAGGGGAGGCGGGACGTCGTCGTCATGGCTGGGCAAGAGCTTTTCCCAGTCAAGGACTAGGGGTATTTTCTTCGCTCCCCCCTCCTCCATGCATGTAATGCTCCGAGAGAGCGTCTGCCTGTCTGTGTGTCTCCGATCGATTGTGTTTGGTCTGGATATGTACTGTGTCAATTTCGGAAAACCGAGCTGCAATTTCCAATTGGAGTGTGATGCGCTGTAACTCTGTAACGTCTCTTGCTTTTTGTAGTGGTATGCAATTGAATGGAAAAAATCAAATGAATATGGCATATGAACTTATTTTTCCCTGAATTACTACCCTCACATTTTCCCTTTTAAGATATACTATTTAATGAAGAATTTGTGATTTTTTAGGGGCTCACAGCTGTAAACACGATTCATAAATTGTTCACTATTATTTTATTATTAATTAAAAATTATGTTATTATTTATAAATAATTTGAAATGTTCTTAACATCCGAACCCAATCTAATCTCTAAAAAATAAAAAAGCCTGTAAAATAAAAGATACAAGTAAATATCACCAAACGCACGTTGTTGTATTGATTAAATCATACAACTTAAAACCGCTCTTTTTTTGCCCTCTCTCTCTAATAGACGTTTCTCCTCCAGCCAATTTCTAAGATTTTCACCCCTTCACTGGGTGGAGGGGTTTCAGAGCTCCGGCTTCATTCACCCCCTCCCCTAACCAACCCTATGTCTTTTCCGTTTTATGATTTTTCATTTGTCTATTTTTCCTAGTTTTTTCTTTAGTTTTCCCACCGTAGCGCCGACTCTTGCGGATCTTCTGCTTTCCAGTAACATTCAACCAACACACGCCGCCTTTTCAGCCTCTACATTCGCTGATCTTCCTGCTCACAAAAGAAAATTACAATTCTGCTCAAAGCATTCATCGCATGCGCAGCCCCTATCATACGCGTTTTCCACTCGCAACCACATCCTAGCGCAGCTTTTGAGCCCATACACAGCCCCAACAGCTTCAAAGGCCTCAGATCCTTCAAATTTATCCGTCTGTTCCACTCCTCAAGTGGCGCATGTCTTGCACGCACTGCCACTGCTTGTGTTGGCCATTCGCGAGTAACTCGGCTCAGTGTCCGATTGCTATCTTATGTTACCACTTTCCCTAACCCGTGATCTTGCAAGAATGATTGTGAATCTCTCCAGAAATCATCTCATGACAACAAGTGATAGTACACCCACCATCTTCACCGCTTCCAGCAGAAGTTCCACTGTCACCAGTGGTGGTTCCATTGTTAGCATTTATGCGATTACCTTATTTCTATCATTTTACAAGACATCATCCTATTGTAGGATATAGGTAGGGATCAAGAAATTGATCCCAAATAAACCTACTTTTTTTCTTTTTTTCATCTCTTTACACTGTTATTTATTACTTTGAGACGTTTGTTGGGAACCCCACCTCTCTTCTTGCATCATCTTTTTAGTTCAATGAAGTTAAACTTGCTTAAAATATATATATATATATATACACATATCACCAAACCATCCAACCTAACACTATTAGGACATGAAATTTAAAAGGCATTCATTTTTCATGGTACTTACTTTTAGAATACCATCATGTTAATATTTTTTTATTTTATTTTTAAAAAAAAAGTCACTTGAAATGTGTCATTTCAACGCTACACAACCATGTTTTTAACACTGAGTATCCTTGTATTTAACGCTAAAATTTTTGAAATTATGATAATTGGCGAGGTAGATCTCGCGTTTAGCTATATCTATTGTTAAAGTTCTATATGAGTCTCATTTAGTTATATAAATAAGATGAGATAAAATTAGATTAGATAAAATTTAAAAGTTGAATAAAATATTATTATAATATTATTTTTTAATATTATTTTTATTTTAAATTTTGAAAAAGTTGAATTGTTTAATATATTTTATGTAAAAAAATTAAAAAAATTATAATAATTATATAAAATGAGACGAAATGAGATCTCATCTTACTAACTAAACCAGGCATTGCTTGTCATTGACATAGGAATGTTCTCTCTTGGTAGACTTATTAGTATATTGAGGATTTAGAGCAATGACATTGGCATAGTCAAATGCCGGTGTATCTTTAAAATTTGAAAAAATATAGAGAAAATGAACTGTACTGGAGTAGTCAAATAGTGAGGACTTCAAATATGAGTTATAGTATTTTCAAAGCTTTCATCATATTTGGAGATAGACTGTTCATCTTCAAAAGTAATATTTTATTTCAAAATATCATACCCAACTATTCCATAACATTTTCCATATTTTTCATTTTCAAAATTGATATTTATTCCAAAATATCATTCCTACGTTTTCCACAATAATTTAAGTAAAAATTAAATTATTAATTAACATATAGTTATTGTAGTTGTAAAATACGAAAAATATTATAAGTATTATTATATTATTATTTTAACTAATCCAATATGGAGTTATGGCTTGAATAGTTTTAGATTAACGAAAAATATTTACTTTTAGCTAAATTTTAAAAATGACTTTAAAGAAACAAATGCCAATGCTCTAAGGCAACATAGTTAATATCCTCAAGCCAATGGCCAATGCGTAGGTTAGCTCCAAATTGGAGTCTATTTTAGGCTCTTTGTATAACACCGTGATCCCAAAGGTCTAGGAAGTTAGCTCCTGTTATCTAAAATTATCTACCATAACATAGTTATATTTCTCCAAAGATTCCATAAAATATAAATTTACTTGTTCAAACCAAATATATATAAATATATATACATTCCTCCACAATGACACCAAAGCAAAATGTGACGCCCCCAAATCTCCACGCACGAACACGGAAAAATCGAGACGTCCGGATGATGACATCACGGGTCACCACCCTATCGACGAGTGCCAAGTGTGTGTAAAAGCAATATATGTGCAAAAAGAAACACGCAGCGGATAACGAAAGTCATAACTAAGTACCAGAATTTTTCTTAGTTTAATACAAAACTGTTCAAATCATACATAATAAAATATTACAAAACACAAATATAGATTCAAATCCAACAACAAGACATTAACTCCAACTCAGAACTCCGGCGGAGCTGCGTCCTCAGACTCAGCCTCCTCCTCCTCCTCGAAATCTGCACCAAAATCTATGGTACCAAAAATGGTGCCGCAGGTAAGTAAGATCCAAACACAACTAGATAAAAACATATTAACTCAAACAATATGCATGAAAGAAAAGTCAATGCACATGTTCCGTAAAACCATATTTTTCCATGCACGCCAAAAACCCATTTGGCCCAAAAACATATCGTTTAAAACCAAGCCTCGCCATTATCTCAGATAATGGCCCAAACCACCATTTTTCCAGAAAATGGATCACAAAGCCTCAACACATCCTCGCCATTTTCTCAGAAAATGGCCCGTATCCGAAAACCATAAAAACCATCCAATTATGCATGCACCATGATCTCCTCTAGGGATCATCCGCACACCCTGGCTCTATGCTACACCGCAGGTAACGACTACGCATGTGACACCTAAACGAGAGATGCCCAGACTCGCGCCCAGCGCGTCCCTGGCCAGGCCATCCTCTAGTCCCTGCCACTCTAGGGACCACGGAGTCGACACGACAGCGTTACCGTATCGTGCGATCCGGTCTTCGCTCTGCGACAACCCAGAGGATGTCACTCAGTATTATCCACTCTCGAGTGACCAGATGAGCTCCACCGAGATAATCACTCATCCCGGCTTGGGCTCGTGAGACACACGCACCTGAAATCCATTTACGCCAACAAATCATGATTTTCTCAATTAAAATAAAAAGCACATGTATGCAATATATAATGCACGCCTCGTAGCACAAATAACCAACCAATCACAAACAACCAAAATCAAGCACCCCTGAACTCCTCGGACTCAGTCCGGAATCAACCAACCAACAGTAAATAATTATTGTAAGAGTAAAATATATTTAAATCTAAAAGTAGGGTTTGGAAAATACTTATAGCGCTATACGGTATTTTTTGAAAGCTCGCGGCATTGCAAACGGCGAGGAAAAGCAACGTAACAGTGTAATTTTACATTGTTGTCGTGGGTAATAAATTACCCACTTTCAAACGGGAATGAACCAAGGCACGAAATTGATAAGAAATGATCTTGAGATATTTATGAAGTTAAAAGAAGTGAGTTTTGGCTGTGGGTGGTGGTGGAAATGGAGGAGGAAGCGGAAAAAGCTCAAATCGGAGTTGAGCTCATGAGAGTTGCTCCGGATCGAGGCCGAAAATGGGTGGTTTAGGTCGGTAAGAGGTAAGGGAAGAAGCTGTGAAGAGATGGTGGCCGGAGGTGGTGCGACGGCGCCGGAATCGGTGAAAAATCATGTGGCTTGGAGGAGCTCGTGGCGGCTAACGGTGGCTCGGATGGAGGTGAAACTTGGTGGGGATGTTCGCCGGTGGAAGGGGAAGAAAACTAGGTGGGTGGTGTAGGCCACACCGCCGGAGAGCGGCAGTTTTGGGCTGCAAAAGCAACCAGCGATAGGGGAGAAAAACAGGGCTGGTGCCGTGACTTCCAGGGGCTCGTGGCGGCTAACAGTTGATCCGATAGCTCTGAAAATTAGTGGAAATGATCTCTGGTGGGAGGGGAAGAGAATGGTGGGGGTGGTGCACTACACGGTGGCTGGACGGCGGAGCACCGGGCTGACAATTAGGCGGCGACGGGAAGGAGAGAAAAGGGGCTGCTATGCGTACGCGGGAGATGAGGAAGAAGAAAGAAGAAGAAAAAGAAAGAAAATAAGAAAAAGAAAAAGGAAAAGGGAAAGAAAAAGAGAAAAGAAAAGAAATGAGGTCCAATCCTCACTCCGGAAACCAAAAACTGATCCGCCAAAAACGATTTTAAAAATCGTAAAACGAATAAAATAAATTAAACACAACATCAAATAAATTAAAAACCAATTAAAATACATTAATTTAAAATAAATAAACCAATATATTAATTAAATTAAAAACAACCCTTCAGTGAAAATACACGTAAAAGCGGGTCATCACACAAAACCTCAACATAACAAACTAAAATCTCCATAAAGATTCAATAATATTAATGTCTCAAAATAAAATCTACATAAAATAATAAACTTACTGAATAAGACTCCAATAAATTGCTTGTACCATTTGGCACTTATTCCTTTACGTTTATCAAATCTTGCTCATGCTTCCTACTCTTAATTTCTAGCTGAACCATCAAAATTATCTGAAAAATATTATAGAGATAAGATTGAGTTATCAACAACTCCGTAAGTATAAAACATATGCTAGTATGTAAATATGAGCATTTACAAAGTTCAGATTACATAATAAAATATTTTTATTTTCAGAATGTAGAATCATAATATGTTATAAAAAATATTAAAGCAAAAGTTCAGAAATATTCTTATTCACAAGTCCTTTGGCGTAGCATAACTAAGCATCAGATCAAAACGGAATTCCATATTTAACTCTCATGGTAGGGTTGTGCAAATCTATGCAGCCAATCAAGTAGAAATAGAATTAAAATCTTCCACTAATTATTCTTAAAGCCCCAAGTGTGCACACAGAAAAGACTACGTAAAAAACCACTTTACTTCCAAAGTAGGTGCACTAGAAATATAAAAATTGGTACCAACCTAAACAGGGGCCACAGTTTTACACATGTGGTAAGGTTAGAATAGAACAAAAACAAAACCATATATAGAATCAGAATGTCATGCTAAAAGTTTTCAGATGCCACATCTTATCAAACAGAGTACTGAACAGAATCATATCATTTTTACATAATCAAAACATATAAATTTTCGACTAAACTTTTAGAAATAATCCAACTTGTCCCATAAATTTTTTCAAGCCAAATTACACTTAGCCCACTAAATGATTTTAACCTAATTTCAAGCCCAATAAAATCTATATTTTGCCGACATAAATTTTGGGCGGTAGCCAATTCCTAAATTATTCATTAGGTTGGGTTTTGATATTGAGAAGTGTTGATATATGTTGTAAATAGTAATAAAAAAGTAAGTGAAAAAGTACTAATAGAGTATTAAATAGTAATAAAAAGCAATGAATAGTAGTAATAAGCAAGTGAAAAATAATAATAAAATAATGAATAGTAGTGGAGTATGTTGAATACTATATAATCAATACCCAAACACACTCACATGTGTTTTTCATACATATTAATCCATTTAATGCGAGTTTTGTGCTGAGCCTAGGTGTTACACTTTGTTGATATAAATAGAGGGTTTTGGCTGGTGGGATTGAAACTTATTAGATTTTTCTCTTCTGATTATATGGTATTCAATAAGATTAATTAGATGTTATCATGTGTAGTAGGGGCGAAAAAAGCAAGTGAACAGTAAATCGGACCGAATCAGACGGTTTAGTCTGGTCTCGGGTTCGGTCTAGTCCAATACTGGTTTCATTTTTCTTAAAACTGGTCAAAATCAATCCGATTCCGGTTTTCCTTTTTCTAACACTTGATCGAACCCGTTCATATATATATATATAAATTTTTTATATTATATAAAATAATTTTTATATGATTTTTTATATTATATATAATTTTTATACATAATATATATAATTATATATAAAGTAATTTTGTATTATATGATAAATTACTAGTTAATATAATATTGAATTTTAAAATTCTATATAAGTAATTATATTTTATTACTATAGTCTATAATACAATTATAATATATATTATAATATACTATATATATTATCACTATATTATTATATACTATAATATATATACTATATTATATATATCGAAAAAACCAGACCGAATCGGTAAAACCAAAAGTATCAATTCTTAAAATTTCACAACCAGTATATACCAATTCAGTTCTAAAATATATCCAAAACTAGACCGAATAGAACTACTTACACCCCTAATGTGTAGCCTTTGCAATATTTAGTATGCATTTAATTTTGATTTTAAAGATCCAAGCGATTGGGTTGGTGGTGTTTAACATGATTCTCAATTTGACATAACCTAATAGAATAGATTTACTTTAGTATCTTTACGAGTTCTGTCATATACAGTCAATTTTATGTATTCTTTATGCATTCTATTGATGTGATTGGTCAAAACAGTTATTTTATATTAAAAAAAATTACGCAGCTAATCACACTGGTAGAGTGCACAAGAAGCACGTAAAAGTGACTGCACATAAAATTTTTATTTTCTTTAACGTGATCCGACTTAAATTAAAACGAATCAACTCAATTATAGGACTAACTTGCATAGTCTTCTAACAAAATCATGGTAATGTAATTTTATTTCATTGGATATGCCAAGTTTGGTTATGTTTATTAATTATTGTTATAGTCATTTATCTTTACACAAATAGTGTCATGTCACTTGTCAAAATTTAACTCATGGAATTAAATTTATTTTTTAAATGAAACTGTAATAATTCATTTATTAAAAACTTACATTCATAATCGGATATATTTTAGGATGTCCCTATATCAAACATTACATCATAAATTAAAATAATGTATTTGAAACTTCACTAGTATATTATTTCCTTTTGTGACTAATCTGGTCTTCACTGTTATTGATACTCTCTACAGACAAACGTCCAAGAGACAATACTCTCTACCTAAATAGAGACTCAATCTGACCATTTATAGAAGGAGATGACTCAACCTTTACAGACAAAAGTCCAAGAGACAAACTCTTTTTTTTTTTTAAATTTTAATTCACAATAAAGAAACAAAAAAAGAAAGCAGTAAGATAGATGCAAAAATGATGATTTGGACCCACTCCGGTAGATTTCGAAATCTGTGATAGAGCGTGTAGACAACACGCTTGTGTCTTTTCAGCCACAAAAATCAGATCTGAAAGATACGGTAATGACGAGTCTAGCAATCTGGCATGTGAGGCAAGAAGAGTTGCCGGAAGTGATATTATGGAAAATGATCCTATTTAGTTTACCCACATAATCATATGGAAAATGATATTATGCTGTCTAAATTTGCCTCTTTTATTTGGCCGCATTTTTTTTTATGCTTAATATTTAAGAAACTAACTATTATTGTATAAGTACTTTTTTATTTTATAAAAGTGTTTAAAGATATTTAAAAAGTGTTTGAAAGAAAAAAAAATATCTATAGAAATTATATAAGCAGCAATCGCTGAGCTACAGTCTAACAACAGTAAATTTCCCACTCCGTTTTTTTCTTCTGTGTATTTTGTTCTCTAACTTTTCTACCCTTAGATTTATACCGGTTTGTTTCCGTGTAGTTGGGTTTTATTTGTCTTTTCGGGTGGGTGAAATGTTTTACTGTCATGTGGTGTGATGTTATGTCAATGATATTTTTCCAAAATAATTTTAGACCACACAAATCCCTTTCTCGAATCTCAAGCTTCATTCGTCTACCTCTTGAGTTTTCTCTCTAAACTCAGACCCTCTCTCTTTTCTCTCTCTACCTCGCAACCCTTGATTTCTCTTCGTGTTGCTGAAACCTAAAGCACCGAAACTGTGAGACCCAGACCCAGCGCCTCTTTCTCCCCCTGTTTCCATCGTCTTGACCACAGCCTCTGCAATTTCCAGCATTGCTAGCAGCTACATCGCATCTATGTTGTGGTAATGACTCCTCCGTACCAAGCCAGCCAGATCTACCATTCTCTTCCCAATCTCCTCCATCACGCCTTAGAAACGGTGGTTTCGGTATCTCTCTCTCTCTCTCTCTCTCTCTCTCTCTCTCTCTCTCTCTCTCCACCGTCCATGGCTAAAGAAGCCTAGCTCAGCCACAGTCACTCTCTTTCTATGGGATTCGACTGGATTTATGTTTTGTTTTTATTTTTTTTGTTTTCATGGTTGTTGCATTTATTGAGCATTGGGATTAACTCACTGTTCATCATGTAGATCCACAAAGGTTTCAGCTCACCCATCAAACATCATTTGGAAAGTGGCATTTAAATTTTTGGTGTGGTAACGAATCCACCGTACCAAGCCACGCCAAGTCAGCCAAATCTGCCATTCTCTTCTCAATCTCCTCCACCACATCTTAGAAACGGTGGTTTCAGTAGTTCTCTCTCTCTCTCTCTCTCTCTCTCTCTCTCTCTCTCTCTCTCTCTCTCTCTCTCGTCCATGGCTAAAGAAGCCTAGCTCAGCCACCGTCACTCTCTTTCTATGGGATTCAACTGGATTTATTTATTTATTTGTTTTTTTTTTTTCGTGTTTGTTGCATTTACCGAGCATTGGGATTAACTCACAGTTCATCATGTAGATCCACAAAGGTTTTAGCTCACCCATCAAACATCATTTGGAAAGTGGCATCTGAATTTTTGGAGTGACCATCGATTGCTTCAATGGCTGGTTAGTTGATCAGTACTATTGCAAAAATGACCAATTTTTAACATCCCTTTTACTAAACATGATGAGAATGAATCAAAATTATAATCTTTTTATCTTTTTAAGGATTGTTTTCTTAGACAGTTCTACAAATCTGTCTCTAAAGTGGATTACTTCATTCTTGGACATGGATTCATTATGGTATCTATTTCAACCAATTACCCATTTAATAAATTCAAGTCTATCGATTTCCTTGATTGATCATATATTTTTTGTCAGTCTTGCGTGTACTATAATTCCAGGCCCACTTCTCAGAAGGAAGTAACTTTAATTATCAAAAGTATATAAGAAGAGCTTTGGAAAAAGACTTTGGAGATTTGGATATATTTTGTATTGTTTGTATTCTTCAATGCACGGATAGAGTGCATTCACTTGTTAATGTTATGATGATTTAGATTTCTGTAGTTTATTTATTTTGCTAGGCATTAACTGTTATTTAAGGGGCCTCATCCCCAGATTTCTATGCTTATGAAAATGGTCATTTATGTTGGGTTTCTCTTCATCCATTTGCTTGGGTTTTTTTCTCTCTCTCTAAATGCAGGTGTTACACTTATTGTTAGTCCTATATCATCATATCCACTTATTTTCTCTCCTTCCTATCTTAGTTCTGCCAGCAAGATTATTCAATTAGTAATTCATAATCTCAAATATTTAACTTGGCTCACCTACAAGTTTGCATGCTTTTGTGCAGCTTCAAATATATCTAATGTTGATTGCATATTGAATTGTGACCAAGAGTATCTTTTTTTCGTCTTTCCGATTTTGGAGCACATTTGCATCTTCCTATGGTGGTGAGTACAATAGAAATAAAAAGATGACACTTTTTATTATAATTTTTTTTCATTTTTTTTATAAGTATTTTGTTTCATTTTTGGAAATTATTCTGCTTACTTTGGCTTTTATTGGCCAGACGTCAAAATTGGACCGATTTTCTTTATTAAGCAATCTTCCTTTTGCGGTAAACTTTACAAAGTTAAAACTTTGTAAAGGAAAGACACTGCTCGTTTGTTCCCATAATGGTAAAGATTCTAACTTCTCTTTCATCAGTGGTAATACATATTTATTAACTTGATGGGATTAGATGTGTCAAGTTATGGACTGATATCCATGGATATGAAATCATTTGAATTAGCTCAAATGTGTTTTTATCATATCATTTCAGTTGGCCTTTGTATTCATGTTTCGTACAGGATTCATCCTTAAATTAAAGAACGTTTTTCTCTTGTTTCTTGAATTATAAGTATTGTTGCGTTAAATTTTAATTGTTACTATTTGGTCCAGAACTGATTTTCTGGAGACCTTCTTGTTTTAACTCTACTTTTTCCCATGGTCAAACCCTAAGAAAATGGAAAGGAGCCATTTTCTTTACATAAGCTTGTCAAAATTTTGTTAAAAGTTTCTGCTAATGTATTTGTGCATCTTCTATTTCCAGGGGAAGATATAAGTGTGTGTGTGTGTGTGTGTGTGTGTGTGTGTGTGTGTGTGTGTGTGTGTGTGTGTGTGTTTGTCTTGCTATCTTGACATCATTATGCAATGAGGAAGGTGTGTGACCTTGTTCTATATTTGTTTTCACTCCCTTTTCCCTTCACTAATTTTTTATAGAAGTTAAAGCTATAACTTTCTCTAACCTTGAGCTACCGTATCAATATGTTCAAAATTGCAATATACTGCATATGTTTTCTTAGGAAGTATCATATGTAATGACTAATGAGTTCTAATGAAGTTGTATTGCACATATAGAGGCATTGAATATATATTCCTAAATTTTCTGTTCGCAAACTATTTTTAGTGTGTGTGTGTGTGTGTGTGTGTGTGATAATTAAATGAATATGGCTTTCTCTAAATGGCTAAAAGTAATAATCTCAAGTTTGGATGTCCTCTACGTGTGTTTTATGTATGATGAGTGTGTGTGGCTGTGTAATTCTTTCGCACGAAATTTATGGACCAGTCAACAATTGAATAGTCTTGAGTGAGTGCCCTTGTTACCCTCTCCCAAAGAACTCTAAGAAATCTTGAAAGTGTTAAAGTCAACTAATTTAAGCTTTTGAGTTAAATAATTATCTATTGTGTGTTTTAATAGGAGGTGAGAAGTTTGTGTGTGTCAAATTCCAATACTTACTGATATCTAAATATCTAGGATTGCTGTTTGTGTGGAGGTTCTTTGGCAGTTATTATGTGGTTGCTTTGGGATTCATTAATTCATTACTCTTGATGTGTGAGCCATTGTGTAACAGTCCGCTAGAAATTCAATTGTGAAATTTCTATTAACTTTAGGAACCTCGTGAAAACCCCATAAGTTTTCACTAATCCATTAATCGTATAGGTTTTTGTCTAACTACATAGTTAGTGTTATTATTTACTATGGTATCAGAAGTGTATTTTTGATTATTGGAGATAGTTAAAAGTGTCAAAATGTATTATGGTTTGTGCCATTAGACTCGGAGGGTTATTTAAAGTCTTATGGCACAATAACATTTTTTCATATTTTCGGACAAAACGTCTGTTCAAAACTGTAGATATTATTGGATAAAAAGAAATATCTTGAGATAATTTTCATGAATATTATTGGGTAAAAATATTTTGAGTTGATTTTTATAGATATTATTAGATAAAAATATCTTAAGTTGATTTTTTGTAGATACTATTGGATAAAATATTATGAGATAATCTTTTATAGATATTTTGGATAGGAGAAAACTACACTCAACTCTCAACTCCAGCCTCATCTCTTCCATATCTCATCCATAAGTATCTCCAGCCACCTCTCCTCACGAAATTATCTTCATTTACACTTTCCATTGAAAGAATATCAAACACTCTCTCTCGGACAACTTTTAGGAGGTCTTTTGCACACCCATTTCGAAACTTTTGTAAGTGTTTTATCATAAAGTCTCCTTCATATAAGTTGTTCCTTTTTTAGTCTAGTTTACATGGATATCTTATTTGCCCCATTTGAAGATCATTTGGTCAGTCAAATATTGTGTAAACTATAAAAAGGTCATTCTAGGAGATAAACTGGAGAATATGTTATAGTTTGGAGTTTTTGACCAAGCTAATGGATAGATATTGGTCCGAAATATTTATGGAGTATTGTTAACATGTATATATGACTATTGGTTGAGGAGTTTTGCATGATTAAAGGTTTTGATGAAAGATTTTCTTAGATTTAGAAACTTAGAAACTGGAAGAAGAAAAACAGTTTCTGTTTTGAGAAAGTTTAACTCTTTGGTGGTCTAAACCTATTCTAATGACTTTAATAATTTTATTGGAGGATCCTAAGTATCTTATATACTGTTATATTATTATTTTGAAGATATTTGATGTTAGTTTCAAAGATATGAAATTTTATGCAAAGAGATATTCAAATAAGCCAAAGTGTGGATATTCTTGGCTAAATTTATGTTTTGGTTAATTTCTAACCATGTGATCTTGAATTAGAAGCTTATATATGTTTTAGGACATCTTTTTAAACCATGTGATGGTTTGGTTTGAAGATCATATATTTATAAGTCATAGATCAAGAGATTTATCAAAACTAGTTGAGGAAAAAGTTTCTGTTTTTGGACTAAGTGTAAAACCAAAAACTCCAAATGTTATTTTGTGATTTTGGTGACTTTAGTTTGATGATTTAAAGCATGGTTGATGTTAGGATGATATTATGAATATGTTAGAAGTAAGATTTGATTTTTGAAATTCTTGAAGATGTTTTGATTTAAGGTCAAAACTTGTGATTCAAGTGCTTGGATTTTTTTTACAAAAAGTTTGGTGTTAATTATTAGCTTTTTCTAAATGGATGTTTTAAGTATGGTTTTGAACTTAGGATTGGAAGATGTTTGTTGCAAAATTTTGGTTTAAGCATGAGTTTTGAAGTTGGAAGGAATTGCAACAAAAATCAAGGGAAATGGCCTATGGATGTTTCGGCCATAGTGTGTTCTTCATAGTTGTGTTTTGTTTTAAATTTTTCTGAGTTGATATTTAAGTTTAGGACAAAATTTACATGAGGAATGTAAATTTTGGAAACTTTTGGAGTTAGTATGCAAAATCTTTAAGTTATGGGTAAAACGGTCATTTTCCCACATGTAGAGAGTAAAATGAAAATTTTACTCTTTAAGTTAGTATTTTCCATATTTCAAATTATTAGTGATTTAGTTCTAACTTTTAGAATCACTAATTACAGTTCCTCGTGGTCGCACTTGAAGTTTTATAAGAAACACGGAGATCGAGGTAAGTTAGCTTTTAACTTACTAGCAGTCTACTGTGTATGTGTGCTAAGTAAAGGAACTACAGTGTATGTATGTATATTATCATATATGTCATGCCATGCTAAGTTATCACGAAATTGTCTATTATACAGAATTTATTCTGTCATCAATTTTTATCTGTTACATAATATATTCTGTCATGTATTACTGTACATTACATGTATGTCATGTCAAATATGTTGTCTATTATATGTTATGCCATGTTACGAAATGTTTCTATCTCAAGTTGGTCATGTATTTCAAGTTATATTCAAATCACGTTATGTTACGTCAGGGCTCCAGTCCTTTCGTATTCCAGTCACGTTTCATCTTGAGTACATTCAATTTGTGTACAATACATAGGGCCACAACAACTGTGGAGTATGTATTTAACTGCATTGTGATGTGTAGAATACATGGGGCCACAACAACTGTGAAGTATGTATTTACACGTAGAATACATGGGGTCACAACAACTGTGGAGTATGTATTTTTCATGTTAAGTCAAGTTTGCGTAGAATACATGGGGCCACAACAACTGTGGAGTATGTATTTACACGTAAAATACATGGGGGCCACAACAACTGTGGAGTATGTATTTTTCATGTTAATTCAAGTTTCAGAGTAAGTTCATACTAAGTCAAGTTTCAGATCAAGTTCATGTCAAGTTAAGTTCAGTTCATATTTCAATTTAAGTTATGTCAATTATGCTATGTTGTACGCTAAGTTATGTTTTAATTATTTATGAATTTGATTATGCATTTATAGTTTTACTGTCATCCATGCATCATTAGTATGTGTGGAAGTTTTTTTTTGTTAACTTGCTGAGATTTGTAATCAAATCTCACTGTGGTAGTCCCAACTACCATTCCCCCCGAATGGTAGATCTTGTTACAGGACCTGAAGGAAGATCAGGAGCTGACCAACTAGACACAGTCGACTGAACGACGGTGCATCGTTAATGTTAATATAGTAGTTAAATTACTATTTCTATGATGGAGTTGCATCTACAGTACTTTTGGATCATAACTATTTTGGACTAGTGTTGTGATCTTAGTTGTTCAATAGGTTTTTATGTATGAAGAATGTTTTAAGCATTTGGGATATTTTTAATTTGGTGCATAGTATTACTAAAAAAAAAAAAAATTATCCGCTGCGAATATTGCATATTGTTAGATGCATGTTAGGAACATTGCATCTTATATGTCATGAACGGGGGCAGGTAACCTTGTGTTGCATGTCTCGACTCTTCAAATGTCTGTTCGATCCCGAACGGAATTTGGGGGTGTCACACATTGTATCTGATGATTATGTTTTATTTGTTCTCAGATGGATAGAGCTTCTATTCTCGGGGATGCTATTCTCATAGGGTGAAAGCTTACTTGTATGAATTTATGATATGTCTTAATATTGTACTGTTTCAGTTGGTAGTTTAGCAACAAATTCTAATTACTTTTCTTTGCTTTGCTATCCTATCTAATTTTTGCAGTTTCTACATCCACATATATTTCTAGGCACCTTATTGAATTTGAATTAATGCCTATTGGTGTCAAGATTTCTGTTTATATGCATTACACAGTCTATTAATCATTTTTTCATCTTTCTATCTATTATTCATGGTGGAGTCCCATTATATTTTTTGTTATATTTTGATTTTACAGAAAAATTATGTTTATCTTTTATTTAAATTGGGCAAATGTGATTTGCACATTGAGCCTCATGATTGCTATCACGAAGGTAGGTCCTGCATAGACTATTGTTCCCCTGCTCCTTCAAGAGAAAATTTTGTATTATTATCCCTATTTGTGTGATCTAATCATCATAATGTTATTTTTCTTCAAATTTCCACTCTAATTATTTTTTAATTGAAAAAGAAAATGGCACAAGAATTAAACAATATTTTTGCAAGATGGAAATCTCTTGGGAAAAAGTGGGTTGTGAAAGCTCAAAGGTTGAGCTAAAAACTTATTAAGTGGAAAGCTGATAGACACTATTGATACTAGACACGATGTTCAAAAAGTTCCTCTGCCTAATAATTTGTTGATAAGAGGTCATTGTCACCCATTGAGAAGGTCAGGAGTTATGATGGAAGAGATGTGGAAGTAAGTAATATGCTAGTATTTTTCATGATTAGATATGATTTTGTGTGGATGATTTTTTTTATTCAGAAAAGATATGAATTTCTGTCTTTATATATATTAAATGATATATAAGTGCTTATAGAAATAAATAAATAAATGAGATAGAATTGAAATTTTTGTTATTTAGCCAATTTGTTATTTTTGGTAAGTTTTTTATTTTCACGACATTTTTTCATTTTCATATTAAGATAGATTTTTTCTGCTCTTTATGAGTGTTTAATTATTCTCTTCATATGTATAGGTCACGAAGATTTCACATAATTGCATTCAGAAATCGTTGCAATTTATACATGAAAGAGAAAGTTCTCACCTAGATGTCAAACCTTATAATATTTTATGTAAAGAATGGTGTTTATAAATTGTCATTTTGGATGTGCAATTCTCATGATAAGAGCTTGCAAATTGAATAGTGATTTTGTATGTTCAATTTATGTAAAGAATGTGTTTTATTTTGTGTTGTTTAGAATGTATCTTCGAAGAGCTTTTGTCTTAGTTTTTATCATCAATTCAACGTTTTCAACTAAGCTTTCATGAATCTATTCCAAGTTTTAGTGCATGTTGTTATGAGATGATAATGTCATCTTCCATTTCAAAGATGTTAATGTTATCTGCTTTTGCAAAAATAATTTCTATAGAATTATTTTATTCCTCTAACTTGGTGCTATGTATATTACTATATTGGATGGATATAATAATATAGTATGATTGATGGTCAAGCTTTTGGTGTCTGTGATCAAGAAGTTTGGTTTTTTGAAATTTTTAGTATAGTTGACTTGTTGTATTGTCTGGATGGAGTAAATTTACAGGGTGGTTTTGAAAGAAGCCGCACTTTGGTTCTTAGTGCAGTGGTTGTTGGTGTTGGGTTGTTTTGCACCCTGTTTATGTCGTTTTATGTGATGCAATGTTTAATTTATTTTGTTCAACTTCAATTACGCTTGCTCTGAACAAATTTGGCAAATTTATAAATAGAATCAACTTCCATCCCTTTATGTTGTATTGGAAACTAATCTTTTGCTTTTTCTTATTTGTGCTATCATTTAATTAATATCATCCAATTCACTATACTTATCCTAAAAAAATTCATAAAATTTATTTTTCCTTCCATCCACAGCAAATTTTTAATTACCATCAATTTTTTTTATAAAAAATATTATTTTTGTCTAAAATAATAACAAATCTAACTAAGCAAATGTGCATCGTATGTTGCCCATCTACTAGTATATATATATAATTTACACTAAAAATAAGCTCAATAATCAAACCTATGCGGCATGATAGCAACAATACCCATAAATTCATGCAATAGAGAGTTAACCGATTAACCTCAATTGCCACCTCCACCCACACAAAAAGTGACAAATGTTGGAGAATTCGCACGTGCCTATATCTCTCTACATTTTACCCGACCAACATAATTTAGAAAATTTTGATACTTACATATACTTCAGATGAATGTCACCACCTAGGGTTTTTAGAGAATTTCCTTCTAGAAGCCTCCAAGTCTTTTGTAATCTTGTGGAATTGTGTAGAGTCATCTAGAAGGGGCGTTATAGACAATTTAGAGTAAGGGCGTTATAGACAATTCTAGAGTAGGAATCTAGAAAGTTCTTTACCCTTGGATTGATGACAAGTGTCACAATCCTAACCATTCTTTGTACCAAGAGTTCCCTATAAATAGAGGGGCTCTCATTTGTGTAAATCACCAAGCAATAAGAGAAATAAGTTCTCTAGAGCATCTCTCTCTATCTTCTCTCTCTAGTTTGTTCTCTATTGTCTTGAGTCCTTTAGAAGGCTTACTTAGGAGCTTTGTGGGAGAGAAAGCCTCCTAAGGCCGCACGGGTCGAGTGAAAAAATTCTAAGTCCGTGACATGAAGCTGTTGCTACTAAATCCCATAATCTCGCCAAAGCAAAAGCAACTCTTAAGGACAGGTTTGGATACAAAATATTTTTTAACTCATAGAATCGCATCTCATCTAATTATTAAAATTTTCTTAAATTTTTATACAAAATAAATATAATAAACAATTCAATTTTTTTAAATTTTAAAATAATAATAATATAAAAAATAATATTCTAATAATATTTTATTCAACTTTCATTTTAATTTAATTCATTATCCAAATTTTCTAATCTCTTATGATATTCAAGGAGGTCAAATCGTACGGTAATTCATTTACAATAATCCAAACAAACCATTACGAAACATGGAAAACAAATAAAATGGGATAACTTGCCAATTATTGATGTCATCATCAATATTCTTTCCTATTTTTAAATATGGAACTGAAAGAAATGTATACGACCATCAAAGTTATGATATGACAAAATAATCAAAATTATGGTAAGATCACTCAAGAATCTGATAGTCTGATAACATATGACCTGGTTCTCTAAATAAAAATCTTGAGTTCAAAATCCACAATCCCCTTTATCAAAATAATAATAACAATAGTAAGATATTATAATTTTAGAAAATAAAAACAAAAATAATTTTTAACTTTCCCATCAACAATGTGCTACGTGGGTAAAAAATAATGCTCCTAAATAGATTTTCTTGTAATAAATGCTTGGGCTCATTTTGGCATCTGTCATATACAATATGTAACTTTGCATAAAGGGAGCTTTAGTCTTTATTCTTATCCAACCACATCATTACATCATTCACTTCCCTATTATATTATTAAACGAAAATTAGACAATACAGTAAATAAGTTAAAGCTATCAAGTGAGCAATAATATATTTGATAAAGTAATTTTTATTTATATTAAGTAGAGTCTTTTAGTTTTCTTTGGGTATATATTTTTAATTATCTTGATTAATATTTTTTAGCATTCTAACAATTGCGGTCATTCAACTATATAGAAAGTTGAAGAACTTTATATTATAATTATTGATTGCTAAGGGCTATTTTAACATCCTATATAAAATTAGAGCTTTTGATCCCTCTCTTAATTGAAACAAAGCTTATGAAACCAAAGAAACCATAAGAGAGGAGAAGCCCTGTTCAGTTACAAAGTTTAGATGAGATGAGATGAGATGATGAATAAAATATTATTATAATATAATTTTTTAATATTAATTTTGTTTTGGGATTTGAAAAAGTTGAATTGTTTATTATATTTTATATATAAATTTGAAAAATTTACAATCATGAGTTAAAATGAGATGAGATGAGATAGGTTAGGTTTTGTTAAATAAACGGGGCCTAAAATGTAGTTAGACCAAATTTTGAAGATCGAGATATTAATATGGACCATCTTTTAATGATTCTCCTTATTTATTGCATTTTGACATTCTAGTTCAAGATAGGCTAACTTTATTATCAATCATATTTTTTACATCACTTTATCTCATTATGTAAAATGTAACACTTTTGTTACCGTTGAATTATCTTTTATCTTTTTAAAAGAAAATCTCAAAAAGTTGATGAATAATGATACAACATTTTAATGAAATAGAAGTATGAGAAGAGTTTGGTATGTAAGGCTTTTCATTTTCTTTTATAAACTTATCTATTTTCACGTATTATGTAGATTTACTAAATATTAATAATATGTGTGATTCGCTTTAATTATGTTTCCATCTTTTATAGGTTACTATATTGTCAAATTTATTCATAGCACTTCTCTACCAACCCTAAAAGTGTACTCCTATTTTTGTTTTTTAAGAAAAAGAATTTATGGTGGTGGATTGTTTGCAATTTAAGCTTTAAATCTTATAAAATTTTGGATAAAAATCTTCTAGAATTTTTAATCGAACTCTAGGACTTATATTTTAAGAGTTAAGAATAATTCTTTTTGAAATTATTTTACATCATATACCATTCAATGAGATAATTTGATTTGGAACATAAAGAATAAGAGAATAGCTCAGAACCGGTTGGTTGTCATACCCATTTTTACATTGGCCAATAGAACCTCAACATATATAAGATTTATTTGTCTTACAGTAGGTCATAGCTTATTGAATCAGCTTTATCCATTTCCCTCTGCTCTCCCCCTCCCAATTCTCCCCTTCCATTTCAATTCTCTTCTTTTCCTCTCCCCTCCAAATTCTATTCTTTCTCCATCTCTCCAACGTCCTCTCCCCTTTCTCCTCTCCCCCTTTCCCTTTCTCTCTTCTCTCTTCTGTGCCCTCTGCTCTTTCTCTTCTCTATCGAGTGCTTTGGAATGAATCGATCTCCAATCCAAATTATTGGTCATTCTTATGTTACTATGTTAAGCACTTCTGATTACAAAATACTCCATTTTCAGTTGATTATGAAGAAAATATACTCCCATACTGTGTCCCATGAAGTGCATGAAAATGCATAAATGGTGCACAACAACTACAAGTTGTTTAAAGAACTTGGCTATATGAACTAAGAAAAGACTCACATACAAAAATGGTAGAGAACAAATCATGCTATATGAACTAAGAAAGATTGAAAATCGACTATATTATTGATTTGTTATATGAAACATATGAACTAAGGGGAGGCGCTACCAGCGGCTGGTAGCCAAACAAAACTTGATCCTACAAATCATTTTGAAACAAAGGCTCCTGATTTTTCACATTTTTTGAACAACCAAACAGAAATTAAAAGGCAACCAAATCAGAATAAAAAAGCTGAGTTTCTAACCTCAGAGAGCTACAAATTTCTTCAGGCGAAGAGGCTAAGAGTTACAAATTTTTTCAACCAACAAGGGGCTTCAACGGGACGGTGGGAGCAGGCAGACATGGGTGGGGGGAGGAGAAGACAATGTTTTGAAGGAACTTCTTATTTTACACACACGCGCGCGTGCGCGCACACACACAGAGGATGAGGTCTTAAGTACACAGAGAAGGGAATACAAAAAATGTGATCAACTACATGTGGGTTTATTCTCTATTTTGTTGAAATTCGTACATGGCAGCTCCTCATTTGTTGGTGTAAAAATGGGTATGACACCCGCCTGGTTCCAAGCATCTCCCCAAGAATAATGCTAGATATAGTCCTAGGATGTGCAAGTCCCACACTCCCTTTGAGAAAAGGATAAATACTACAAGGAAGCCTTACACTACACAACTCCACGTAACCAACATGTAATTTGTCATTTTTGTTATTCTATTTAAACACACACATATTTAAACATTAAGATATACGGACAAATTGATAAATCACATGTTAATTAGGTGGAGATGTGTGATTTAAGGCTTCATAGTAGAATATCTCAAAAAAAAAAAAAATGGGGTTCACCATTAAGAAAATGATTTTTTCATGTAAATCACATATTTATCCATTTTTTTAAAGGGAGTGCACGATGCTTGCATACCTTAGGACTGCAAATATCATTTCTCTACATATAAATGAGTTAGTTTATTCTCAAGTTTTTACACCACAAACTGCTTATATGGCATAATTTGATTTGAAGAGTAAATTTTAAAATTTGAATTCTACAAATCAAATCGTATAATTTGAATATCATATTATGCTATGTAAATAGTATGTGATGTAGAGGCTTTAAAAAAACAATGCTCATTTCCCAATCTTAGAGTTCATTAAAATTTTTTTAAGGAGTTTAAACTTTTTATTTATTTTTAAATAAACATAATAAATTTATTTATCAAATATTCAATCATTACATAACATTTCAGATAATGCGAAACGAGAAATAGACTTTGGTCCTTCCTCTACCCAACACCGTTTACCCTGCATAGTCAATGCTAACTTAGCAAGATGGTGTGCAACACCATTACCTTCTCTCATGATGAAATTAATATGCCAACTAAGTCTAGTTTTAAAAACACTCTTAAGGTCCTCGATAATGTGTCCATACCAAGTCTAGTTTTCTTCTTAACTTTGAACTGCCTTATTGACCACTTATGCATCCCTTTCATACATAACCTTGTTGAGACCCAAATCTTTGCACAACTTCACTACTCTCCAAAATTCTGAACTTTTTGTAAGAACTGATTAAGTCACCATAGAAATTTGATCAAAACAAGTAGCCATAACTTTTCTCTCACCGTCTGAATTATAATGCCAATTCCAACTCTCTGATTTTCTAAATCAATAGCTGCATCAAAAGTTGGCATTGAGAAAATCTTTCTCTAGCTTTTTCCAAGACTACTTCTCTCTTGTTCTCCCTTCACTAGTTTTCTTCCTATCTTTATGTTTTTGAGCTTCATGACATTCTTTCAAACTTGCTAGAGCAGTCTTGATCACATGTGTGGGTTATCAAAAATAAATTTGTTTCCTTCTCCCGATTTGAGCTTAATTTATCTACAACTCCATCAAATCATCATCAACAGTGCCCATTTCTGAACTAAACTCCTTGCTTCAACCCACACATCATTTACAACAGGACATTTCCATAGAGCGTGAATTATAATTTCTTCTTCCCTTTGGCAGATACGATAGTTATAATTATCTATAATATCTCTTTTCAAAAATAAAGATTTAGTAGGAAGAAAGTCATTACCTACCTTCTATATAAAGTGTCTAGTTACACCAAGAACCCTCATCCTCCATATCTTTTTCCACCTCTCTTATGCTTTGTCTACTCTTGAACTCTCTCCTATGATTATCATTCTTCTTCTTGTTTGGGCCACATGGTGGGCATCCCTAACTGAAAATTTAACATTCTTACTAAAGTCCCAGGTGAGTTTATCTTCTACTCCTCTATTGCTGATAAGCAATCTACATATCAATTTTGCCTCTTCACTTTAAAAATTAGCTTTGATCAATTCTTTATTCTAACATCTGAACTCTTCTATCAACATCTGACTAACCTTTGCCCTATCCCAAAAAAGATTTAGGAGATTGAATACAATATGTTGTAGACTTTGGCAACCATTTGTGTCTCCATATGTTAATCTTCTTTTCATTCCCTATTTGTCATATTAGACCTTCTTTTAGTAAATCTCTAGACGGCTACACACTTCTCCAAATCAATGATGGAGAAGAGCCAACTTTTGCTGCCAAGATATCTATCTCTCTAAAATATTTTCCTTTATAAACTCATGCAATAAGAAATAAATGATCCTACAAAAACCTCAAATTGTGTTTGGCTAATAAAGCCAAGTTAAATTTTTCTGTCTCTAAACCCCAATCCTCCAACACTCTTTGAACCGCCCATATAACTCCAGCTCTTCCATTGAATGCCTTTGTTTTCTTGATTATTGGGCTACCAAAATTTAGCAAATATAGTTGAAATCTCGTAACAAAGTCTCTTATGGAGTTTTAACACACTCATGGTGTAAGTTTGAATTATTTACAAAACAACCTTAATGAGAACTTCTTTCCTACCTTGGATAAAAAAACTATTATTCCAACTATTTATCTTTCTCCATACACGATCTTTAAGATCTATGAAGGTATTATATTTAGATCTATAAACTATAGCTAGTAAATCCAAATATTTCTCATAACTTTCACAAACAACTGCACCTATCTCCTTTATATTACATTTTTTTATACCAACAATGGTATAAGAATTGAAAAAGAGTAATGCTACATACAGTCATTTTTACGTACTCTCTATGCACTCCACTGATATCACTAGAGTACACAAAGGAGTCCACAAAAGTGACTGCATATATAATTTTTGATTGAAAAAAATGGGAGTCTTTGTCTATTCAATTCCTAGCTAGAAGCTTTTTCATATACAGTTTGTAAATTATTTCACTCTAAATGTCTAGCTCTACAAAATATTACACAAACATTTGCAGATGATTGATTCTTGGACCCCCTATTGCAATATTCACACATCTTATATGTCCCTTCTACTTTGAATTAAGAATCTGCACGCAAGATAAACAAATAGGGAGATCGAGGATCTTCTTATCTCAGCCCAAGTCTTGGAATTATATGCTCACCTGGTTTCCCATTTACCAACACAGTAACTAATTGAGTTAACACAACTCATGATTAGATATATCCCTTTCTGTTCAAATCCTAGCTTCCTCAACAAAGCCTCCAAATATTTCCACTCAATACTATTATGTCTTGTTTTGTCTTCATAGTATGCAAGACTTAAAAGGCTACCATTATGTTATCTGAGATTAATCAACCCGGAATGAATGCACTTTGAGAACAAGAAATAATAGCGTATAGTACTTTTTTTAGTCTATTTGATATAGTCTTTGAAATTAACTTATATAACACATTACAAAGACTAAGAGGTATAAAATCATTCACAAACAAAAGGGTTTTTTACTTTTGGGATTAGAGAAATATAACTAAAGTTCAAATCAATGATTATAATCCCATTGTTAGGAAAATCATGAGCTGCAATACACACGTTATCCTTTATTATACTCCAATGTTGCTGGTAAAATCCTGCTTTAAACCCGTCTAGTCTAGGGGACTTTAAAGGAGACATTTGACTAAGAGCTTCTTCAATTTCTTCTGTTATAAAATTCTACCTCAGTTCATCATTCGTTTCTTTTGGTAACTCTAACCTTTATAGTTTCCAACACGCTTAAAATATCATCCATCGAATGGGATGATGAGGAGAAAATATCTTCAAAATATTCTTTGAAAGCCTTCGCTATACCATATCTCTCTATCAAAATATTATTATTAGTATCCCTAATCTGCTTGATAAAACCCTTCCTTATTCTTTCAGTTGTACAGGCATCAAAATATTTAGTATTTAGGACCCTGTTTCTTTGAAGTTCAAATGATTTGGTAATTTAACACGTGAGGTAAAAATCAAATATTTCATTAATATTATTATGGTGTCATCTTCAACTAAGTCTAATTGATGCATTTGAAAATAGCGGACATAGAAACAAGTGTATGTGATGCATATATTTAACCCAACAACATATACTAAATTTTGAAAACTTTTTTCTTTTAAAACTTTATTCTCCTTTGAAGCCAACCACTTTGGATAGTTCTTTTTTATTTTTTATTTTTGGCAGTCTATCACACCATCCACGTATAATTCATGCATTTGGAAAGCACATTACGAGTCTTTAAGAGAGAAAATAGAGATATAGAAACAAGCGTGATACATATATTTAATAAAAGGAAAAATACTATTCATCATTATTTTCTCAATAATAATTTGTGTGAATTTCATATTTATTTAGTTTTTTCAAAAATAATGCGTAGGACTTACATATTATAAGACTATAAATATCATTTCTCATGCTTAAAATTTCAATAACTTTCTTCTGAAATTGTATTATTATTTAAAGCTAAATACTTCAAATGATTTTTTTTGCGGTCCATTATATAGCATTTCTTGTGCATCTATATTTTCTTTACCTTTCATTCTATTATCTCTTATCTCTCTCTCTTTTTTTTTTTTTGTTACTTTTATTTTCTTAAATTTTTTGTAAGGTATGCCGTGATTTACAAGTTTACAACCTCTTTTCTTTTCAAATGCAAGATTAAAAAATGTACTACTGTCGGAGTGTAAGCTATACACACATTGTGAAAGGAGTTATTTCCACCCTAACGGGCTTAGAAAGGGCTTCTCACAAGTAGGCCCAACGGTTCTTTGGTACCCACAAGATGGGAAGGGGCCTCGGGTGGGCTTAGAGACATAAGAACCAAAATGGGGAGAGGGCCAAGCTCAGGAGGCCCAGAAGCAGCATAGTAGTACCATCCACGTGAAGTGTAGGAAGTCCACCTTGGAGGATAGGCGTATTTAATGGCTGACAAGTCCTACAAGCAATATAAGGAACAACCATAACCTCCCCCAGGCGGCTGATGTTAGGGAGGATAGGGGAGAGCATGACCACGCAGAGCCACACCACCTTAATGGCCGTCGAAGTCACAATGCCATGATGAGAAAGATTATTGCATCATTTGAGCGGTCACGACCTAGCATGGCCCACCTATCACCCGACGAGAAAAGCAGTGTGGGTAGCTATACGACCAAGGTACAAAACGACACGATCCCAACCAACAGAACATGGGACATCTGCCATCAAGGCCATGTGTAGTGCAACAACACATTACCACAAGCAGGTACATCTGAGACCACACCGTTAGGTATATATATCCCCTCCTTATGAGGAGAAAGGATTTAGGATGATTCTAATTTTCAAAAGAGCCATTTCCTTCAAAGTATTTTCCTATTCTTCTCCCCTAAAGGAAGAGGTATCTAAATCATTAGAGGTATCTCATACCCACCGAGCCCATGTCCTTCATGTGTTGTAGGACTAAGGTGTAGGAGGTGTCGCTTGTTCGGGATATGAAACACGACATCAACGCACATCATCTTTAATATGTATAGCTCGCACATGTAACTTTGACAAATAGTTTTTTCAAACCCATTGACAATGCCTATTATTATTTTTTATTCAAACATCTTCTACAATTTGAAAAGTGATAGATATAGAGTCAACTGAATTTAATATTGGGATCCACATTATTCACAAACAATATTTATTTAATGTAGTAAGGCCCACATATTGTGTCTAGCTCTTTTCGAATTATAAAAATTGTTTGAATTAAAAATGTGTATGAAATTTTGATTATTTTCAAACACGAAGTGCACAATAAGTTCTTCAAACAACAAGATAAACAAGATAGTTAAGGGAGGTGTGCCGACCAAGCTAGTCATAGTCTCATCCCTTCTTCCTCAATGGAATTGTGGAAGGATGTGTGCTATCTTTTCCACATCAAATTGTTTGTTTAAGATAATGGCTATTGACAAGAAAAGCACCCGTTAAGTTTTTGCCTAAATTTAAGAATCTCAAGTTAGAAAAAAATAGACATATGAAATACATGCATAATATCAAATGCTTGATAAATATATTTTGCGTTTCACTTTTTAGCTTTTGGCTATCCACTCAAAATTTGAATCCTATATGATTTAGCCATATCACCTTCAATAATAATAAAATTAATTTTTCTATTTTTTTATCTACTTTTTCAATACATTTTATTTATTTTTTAAATAACTTTTATTATCATTTTCATAGTTTCCAACTACTTATATGATAGGAAATTCTACATATCACACTCCTATCTAATTTTCATCTGATTATGATGAGATAATATTATTTATCAACCTTTATTTGTTTTTTTTTTTATCTACATTTTGTTGTAAATAAAATAAATTGTTACAAATTAAATTCAATGGATTGTAAACAAATTTAACTCTCAACCCAAATCTATACAACTATAACATGGTTGTATTCATCTTGAACAAAATGACTGTATCAATCTCAAATTTACAAAATTATAAACTTTAGTAACACCATCGGGATTCAACAACCACCCAAGTATATGTAAAATTTTTATGAGTGATGGTTGCCACCCAACGGTCACAAATTTGACTTTTTATTTTTATTTTTATTTTTTTTATATTTAAATATTTTTAAAAAAATAAAAGAAATACATCAATATACTAAAAGTCAATTCCTTAATTATTAACTAAAAAAAAATTAAAAAAATTAAAATATATGAGCAGTCAAAATGAGGGGATAAACTTAGACGACATATTAGTATTTTCTAGTTTTTATTCCTATATTTTTTAAATACAATAAACTATACATCAAAATAATACTATAGTCAACAACAAAGCGTGATATTATCCAAACACATTAAAATTAATTTAGCATTCTTTCTATAGAGAGAGAAAATAATGCACATTATTATATATGTTATATGTGGTAGTAATAAAATAATACATACGAAATATGAAATCATCTAATAAGTGGTTATTTAATTGTAAAAGTATTTTTTTTTTTTTTTTGTTAAGCCTATTAAGTCCTGCTTCACTAAAAGGTTCTTAAGATTCTTGATCATTTGACGTGTAACTCTTTTATAGAATTTAATCAAAGATCATATTTTACCAAAATGCATTTAATAGCGCTGAGACACACATGAATTAATGTCTCCTTTTCATGTCCTTTTGATTCTAACAGTGTATTCATTTTCTTTTTTATTTTGTTTCAATTTTTTAAATAAAAAATTAAAATAATTTTACTCCTTAGAACAGAAACACTTTACAGCATTCTTATTGTAAAATTTAACTTTAAGTAAATTTAACTAATAAAATACTTAAAATACTTAAAACACTCAATATATAATATTAATTAGAATATAATTATTATTGATATTTTAATTAATAGAACTATAAAATGTGATAAAAATAAAAATTAAAAAGTTATTAAATTAATAATATTTTATTATTATATAAAAAGTAAATAGATAATCCAATATGACTACAAACCAATGCTCATACTTTATTGAAATTTAGAATTTTTTTTTATCTTTTTTTAATCTTGTATTTTTTTTTTCAGATAAATAAGTTATCAAATTTTTTATTTTATTTTATATAAATCATTATGTGAGGTGCACTCTGAGACTACAGCACCGAGGGTTTCCTAATGTTAAAATAAGAATGGATAACATCCTGTATCACTCTATATATATATATATATATATATTCAACTACTGTACATATAAACCATGTCTCATCAATTTCTATTGGTTGTGACTGTACTATAGCACCTGCTAATGCTACGAGAGAGAAGTAATTATCGAGAAATGATGACGGTAGGTGTAAGTGCTGGGATTCTTTATTAAAAAAATAAAAAAAGTAAAAATAAAATTTATATAAAAATTAATTTTTAAATATAAATTATATATTTTTAAAAAATTATGTAACTATTATGTAATCAATAATTATATTTAAGTAATCAATAATTATATTTAAAATTAGTCTTATTACTTGGATATAGTTATTTTTTGAGTCCACGCGTGTATATATATATAAAAGAAATAATAGTAATAGTCATAAATATATAAGCATCATATAATTATTTAAAAAAAATAAATATAAAATTTATCTTAAAAAAATTAATATTTTAATAATTAATTTTATTCTTTTTAAAATACGATGTCTGTATGAAGCGTTATCATATATTATATATATATATATATATATATTTTTTTTTTTAAGAAAATGAGCCTATATATTCGACTACTTTGTGTTGGATTGTAACAGTGGCCTATACTAGTAGTTTTGATTTGATGTTCATTATTTTTAAGAAAAAACGAAACGGTATCATAATCGGGACAACTTGTTCCTCGACGAAAGTCCCCGAGCTTTCCTTCTTCCTTTCTGGCTCACAAAGTTACAAAGCAAAGAGCCAACGACACCGTCTCCACTGCTCCCAGTCTAGACACTGTACATTCATAGGCGAACAATTTTTACTATTAACGTTCCCGAAGTCGCAGATCCTTTTTTATTTCTTGCCCCCAAATTTCTACTATGGCTGACCATCCTCCAACCCTAAACTCCAATCCATCTCTTTCCGAACCCGACACCCTCGATCCCCAATCAAACCAACCCGATCCCATACCACCACCGCCACCACCACCACCACCATCACTACCACCGCAGTCGTCGATGTCGACTCCATTGTCTACCCCTATCCCTGTTAACCCTACTTCAAACGCTTCACCTCTTCCATCTGCGCCGCCGCCGCCGCCGCCGCTTCCACAAGGGCCTCAGGTGTCCTACGCGCCGCCACAGGTCTCCGGGGGAGCCGCGGTACCTCCAGCGCCGCCTTCGTTCCGCCCAGTCCCTCAGTTCTCGCCGATGCCGAATCCTGGCTTGACGAATCTCAATTACCAAAACCCTGGCGGGGTTCAGCCACCTGGTGTGAGCGTGGCTCCTGGTGCTGTTAGTGGCGGCATTGGGGCCTCCCCCGTGTCTGTGCCGCAGCCGATGCTGCCTTATCAGTTGCCGCCGGGCCAGCCTCCGAGACCGTACCCGTCGCCTATGCCAAATGGGTACCCAGCGGTTCCTCATCATGGGACTATACCTCCTCCCGGTGGGTTATTCCTTTGCCTTATGGTCTTTATACGTATATCTTCTTACCTCCTCGACCAAAATGCTTTCATTTTGATTGCCATGTTCTTTATATATATATATATATATATATATCTATATATATGTATGTATGTGTATGTATGTGTGCGTACGCGTTTGAATTCCTCATTGATTATAAGTAATTAAATGTTACTCTTGAAGTTCTTGTTGATGGCCGTTGTTTTATAAGCTATTATCTTTGCTGAATAAAAGACGAATATCCAATATTGCTAATTTTTTACAGAAGTTTTAAGAGGTGTTTTTTTATTTTTTTATTTTATTTCATGCAATATATATTCTTCTCATATGTCTTGGCTATATGGTTTCTTTTTTCAATATGATGCATGCCTAGCTGTTAAAATATGTTAAGGTTAGTGGTATCATATAGTTTCTTAGAGATGAGTGGGAAAGATTTACAGAATAAGAAGGGTTGGTAAAGGGGTATCGATAACAGAATGTTTTCTCCTACAGTGTCTTGATTGAATATGGTGGGAAAGGTTGGAAGGCTTCCTATTGCTTAGAGACCTCCCTCTACAACTCCTTTTTTGGTATGGGCATATTTTTGCTTGGTTTCCTTGTTTGTATTTTGAATAAATTTTTTTTAATCAGTTGTCAAGAAACAAACATTGTTTTAATGGGAAAACAAAGCCTTGGAGTTTCACGTTAAACATTAGAAAGTTATATTGTCCCATTTGTCATGTTGCATTTTTGTTTTAGAAGGCTACTTTCTGGTAGTTATGAGGACACTTTCCCTTCCATGGGTTTATGATTTGCCAGAAGCAGGCCATGTTTGCAACTGAATGCTCGTTGGCTTGTGTTCTAAGGTATTGAAATTCTTTCAATTTCAGCTTCCTCTCTGTTCTTTTATGATGCACCACGTGCTGCCACACTTGTGCTTGATAAATTTGGCAAATTTTCCATATAATTTTGTGCTATCAATTCTCCTTTGTGCATGAGATGCTTGAAGTCTTATGATAATTAAATGTCAAATTTTTGCAATTGGTGGATGGGATATTGTGAGAAGGTTGTTATGTTGCAAACGGATTCATAAGGTAAGCCACTTTACATATTCGTGGTTTATGAGCTGGATGCTACTTTTTAATGTTTCCTTCAGGTAATCTGTTCAGCTGGTGATAGTTGCCATGCCTGTGCTGCCATCTCTTATATGCTTTTGATGTGTGGTAACAAAGTTCAATTATTCGTCACATTCTTTTTCATATATATATATATATGTATGTATATAGACTAGTGACGGGATGAATAGTTGTCATTGTATTTTGTTTTTTAACTTGCTCTGATGTATCTGCATAGATATTTGTTTCCATTTGCAGGACTTCCTCGTTATCCATCTCCATATACACCTATGGTTCGGCCTCCATATCCTCCACGCTTACCAGGAGCGATTGGCATGCTTCCAGCAATGTCACGTCCCCCAATTCCAGGGGTTCCTGGAGTTCGCCCCATTATACCCCCTATTGTTAGGCCAATTATTCCAACTGTTACTCCAGTTGAAAAACAACAAACCACAGTATATGTTGGTAAGATTGCATCATCAGTGGAAAACGATTTCATTCTGTCCCTCCTTCAGGTAGGTTCTTGAGTTGTTGTGGTCTGTGTCCTCTTATATACAAAAGAAACTCTTTATTATTTCATATTTAAGATTACAGTTCTTCAAGGCTTTCGTTTGAAGGATTACTTCTTGATCTCTCTACATTTTCTGAAGCTTTGTGGACCTGTGAAAAGTTGGAAACGTGCTCAAGATCCCACAGATGGGACTCCTAAAGGCTTTGGGTTCTGTGAATTTGAGTCTGCTGAAGGGGTTCTTCGTGCATTGCGTTTACTTAGTAAATTTAATATTGATGGGCAAGAATTGGTGGTATGTGGATTTCCTCCTTTCCTTTTTCTTGGTCAGATACCATTTTGAATGTTGTGTATCTGAGATTGAAGGTTGTATTCTAGAAGTCTATTTGCCTGTGAAGCATTATTGCTAAATGCTAGTTTCCTCCTCGGAGTTTTGAACTTTTTAGTATGTTGGCAAGAGTATAAATTGGGCATGCATGCTGTGGATTGGACCCTGTACCTTCACGTGCAACTTATAAATTTGACTTGCATGCAGGGGATCCAAACCCTGTACCTTCGTGTGCAAACCTGGTTAGGAAAGAAAAAGTAGAAATAGTGAAGTAATTTCCATATCTATGGTTAACATGAGAATAATGGGTACAATAACTTTCTTTCTTGTCCTAGGAGGTTTCAGGGCTTGAAATCTTCTTTGATAAATGTAAAATGTAAGTGCCACTATAAATGGTTGTGGCAGGTGGACAGTTGTTTAAAATTATAAGTGCATTTATAGTGGTTCCATTTGCCATTTAGTTTGCTATTTGTCATTATTTTGGTGGTGCATTCTCTTGTATACATTATGTGTACTTGGGTTATTCCTTTTTTTTTTTTTTTTAATTAAGAAAACTTTTTTTTTCTTATTAAAAACAAATATATGGAATTGCATGGAGGCGGGAGGCCTCAATTGTAGACCTTCTGAACTTATCTAGTGGCTTCCTTCAGGGGAATGTCACCTTCCTTAGAGCTGCACAAGATTGGGAAATTGACACATTTATGGATTTATACAATCTTGTGTATAATAGCAGACTGAATGGGGAGAGGTTGATCCTTTGGTGTCCATCTAAGAAGGGGAAATCTCGTGTTTGTTCATTCTACAAGTCTGTCATTATACAAAATACAAGTCCATTCCCATGGAAGAACATATGGAAGACCAAGCCTCCCCTTCCCTCCCCCCCTCCACCCCACCCCAACACCACAAAAAGCTTCCTTCGTATAGACAACTTCATTAGGGAAGATCCTCACCTTAGATAACCAAAGGAAACGCTTAATCATTGTGATGGATTGGTGTCGCTTGTGCAAAAAAATGTGGAGTCCATTGACCACTTATTATTGCATTGTGATATGGCCATGACCTTATGGAATGATATCTTTGCTAGAGTGGGGGATACTTTGGGTGATGCCGCGAATGGTGGTCGACTTGCTAGCAAGTTGGAGAGGCATCTATGGAAATTTTTGAATGGAAGCTATGTGGAAGATGGTTTCGATTTGTTTATGGTGGGTGCATATGGATGGAGAGGAATGGAAGGAGCGTCGAGGATCGTGAACGGATGATGAATGAGCTTAGCATGTTTTTTCTTAATACTTTACAACATTGGTTGATTGTAATAAATTTTAATGGTATGAACAATCATGACTTCCCTGTACAATCATGCTTCGGTGTTGCTCTTGTATATGTCCTGTGTACTTGGGCTATGCCTACTTTTCTCATTAATAAACCTCTTCTTTACTGATCAAAAAATAAAAATAAAATTATGGTTTTTTTTATTAGTAAAGAAAATGGCTGCAAAGAAATTCGGGCTTAACATCCATTATTGTCTTCTTTTATTTTTTTATTCAAAAAAGAAAAAAAAAATTTGTTTCTAGCTTTCATCTCTCTTTCTTTTTATTTTTTATTTTTTATTTTTTATTTATAACCTAAAAAGGAAATTTGATGGCCTAGCAACCAAATTACTCATTTACCTCTTAAATAAGTAGATCGGTGGGGGCATTTGATTATCCAAGGTACTCCTGGATTTCTCTTTTCTGTTTTTCTAACGCTGATGTATAGCTTCATGTAACGTTTATTTTTTAGATTTATTGGTGAGATTTAAACTTGTATCGCTTGGCCCTTCAAAGACTTCGGAATTTAAGCTTATGGTTGTAGTTTGTACTGCTTGGTACATTGATTTGAACTAAAAGCTTTTATGGTTGTAGTCTGTACTACTTGGTACATTGATTTGAACTAATTCAAACTAGATAACTTGTTTTTACTGCAATACTTTTGTTGGAATCTAATTTTGTGCTAAACATCAGGTGGATTATTAGAAATAATCCATCTTATAGGTTACCTCTGTACTTATCTCATTAAAACTTGAGTTTGTGGCGAAGCATATGGGTTATGGAAATGAAATTGTTACACTGGACCTGGGTTTTCACCTCCCCAAAGCATGAACCTAAGCAGATCCTTTTGTGTATTCCAAAATATGGATGTGGCTTTTTGCTGGTGTTATTGTTCCTTCTGTTGTTCTTTATTCCCTGTTTTCACATACTCTTTCTGTAATGAGTTTGTTGGGTTTTTTAGTGTTTGATGTTTGTATCTCTTGATATTTGATTGACAGTTAAATGTTAATCAAGCAACAAAAGAATATCTGGAACGGTATGTTGATAAAAAAACTGAAAACTCGAAGAAACTTAAAGATGCGGAAGCTGCAGAGACTGAGAAAGAGGATGATTCTGCAGCAAATGTTGAGAGTAATGAACATCTAAAGTCCTCTGTGGAGGACTCGAATAAAGAGGAAAATGTTTTGGGGAGCAAGGAAAATAATGATTTCGCTAATTTTGGAATTGTTACCAATGAGGACAAGGAAGTTGACCGAGAGGCTTTGGAGAAGCTCACCAGCATGGTAGAAGAGAGACTTAAGACCAGGCCCCTGCCTCCGCCCCCACCACAAGCAACTGGTGATGGCTCTGGGAATTCAAACTCTGATGTGCCTGCTAAATCGAGGGACGGGGACTCTGAAATGAGAAACAGTGAGTCTTCATGGTGGAAATAGAAATGGGCTTTTTTGGTAGTGTAGTGTTCTTCTTGGCATTTTCATTTTCAATATTCTATGCTTATTTATATTTTTTCAGATGCAGCTGAAGATAAAAATGATGATGAGACAACTAGTGAAACCAAACCTGCAAGTGAGCATGACAGGCCTGAAACAAGTTCACCTGATAGGAGTAGGAGGTATGATAGGAGAAGCAGAGACAGAGACCGGGAGCGGGATATGAAAAGGGAGAAGGAGCGGGAGATTGAAAGATATGAAAGAGAAACAGAACGAGAGCGGGTTAGGAAAGAAAGGGAGCAAAGAAGAAAGATTGAGGATGCTGAGCGTCAGTATGAAGAGTGTCTCAAAGAATGGGAGTATAGAGAAAGAGAGAAAGAGAAACTGCGGCAGTATGAGAAGGAGAGGGAAAAAGAGAGGGAACGCAAACGGAAGAAGGAGATAAAATATGATGAAGATGATGAAGATGATGATTCGAGAAGAAGGTGGCGTCGGAGTATGTTAGAAGACAAGAGAAAGAAGAGGCTGCGAGAAAAGGAAGACGACTTGGCTGACAGGCATAAAGAAGAAGAAGAAATTGTTGAGGCAAAGAGGAGAGATGAGGAGGAACAGAAACAGAAGCAACAAATAGATGCATTGAGGGTCTCATCCAATAATTTATTGAATGGAAGTGCAAAAACTGTTTTGTCTGAAGCATCCAGTGCCGAAATAAAAGATAATCTTGTTGAACATGGCTATGAAGGTGATTCTGCCTGTGAGAGCCATATAGGTAACTTTAGTTCATATCTTCTTTATGGAGTTTTTGTTTTTATTTCCCCTCAATCACTTCTTTTAACTGGTTCATGGCTTGAAATGATAGGTGAAAGGATTGTACAAAATGGTATTGGTGAAGAATCAACCATATCGTCAATTGCTGCATCAGAAACACGGCACACTGGCAATGCCCCAGCGAAAAAGTTAGGCTTCGGTTTAGTTGGATCTGGGAAACGAACTGCTGTCCCTTCTGTTTTCCATGAGGAGGAGGATGATGATGCACATAAGGACAAAAAGATGAGGCCCCTTGTCCCGATTGATTACTCGACTGAAGAACTGCAGGCTGTCCAACCTACTGTATCTGGGGCACCATCACCAAATTTGGCTGCAGCAGCAGAATTTGCAAAGCGCATATCCAATTTCAATCCCAAAGAAGATAAGCCGGATGCAGAAAGGGAAAGAAGTAGACGTTCTAATGACAAGTCAAGCCAGCGGGATAGGGACCGGGGTGATGACAATGTGAATCGCACCAAAGATGAGAACAGAGAGAAGAACCTTGACCGGGATAGGGATCGGGACCAGGGGCCGGATAAATCAAAGACACCAGATAACAAGAAGCTTTTGAGTTTAAAGCAATTGATAGACATGATACCAAAGACCAAGGAGGAGTTGTTCTCATATGAGATCAATTGGGCTGTGTATGACAAGGTATGCAACCTTACTCAGGTCTCAGTATATTAACTATTTAAATTGTGGAACATTTGGTGCTCAATATCACATGCAGGATTAGTGGATTCTTGCTATTTTTTTTTTTTTTTTGGGGTTGTTGGGGGGGGGGGGGGGGGGGGGGGTTGTCTTGTACTCTTCACGAGAAGTATCTGAAATTCCAGCCTCATGGCTTGGGAACCTGGGGATTGGACACAGTTATCTTGCTCTACTAGGACCTGCTAAACCATATCATGCATGCAAGACCTTTTGCTTGCCTGTATGAAAATGAGGCATTCTAACCCACCCGTGGGTAGCCCAAGTGTTAAGGGTGAATTTATGTGCATGAGCCCCATGTCACAGGTTCGATTCCCTTTGGGATCAAACTGCGATTTAAGTGGGAGGCCATGGCGGTAGGTTGTGCTAGTCTCCCTGGGGGTTTAGGTTCCACGGGTGAGTCCTAAGGCTCTGGTCTTGGTAGTCTAGATGGTATGGTTTGATGGTGTTATATTTATTTTTATTTTTTGGATTGGCACGTGTGTCCGGAACAAAGTTTTGATTTGAACCTTAGATTTGAAGGGAGCATTCTACCAAAACCAATGCTCTTACCACTTAAGCCAACCCCTAGGGGGCTTGTGTTATATTAATTAATATTTTAATATAGAATTATGAATACAGAAGTAGTTCCTAATCATCTGGTTAAGGTTGATCCAAACCAATTCATTGTGTATATGAGCCAACATGCCAACTATTGAACAACTTACTAGAAACACACGACAACCAGTCAGAGATGTCATGAAAGAGTAATGTTATTCATCATTATTTGATTCATTATCCTACCATCAATCCTGATGTGGCATCAAATGATCAGAAAACTATCTTTTATGTTTCATTTGTCTACCAATCATTTGATACCACATCAAGAGATGTTAAGAGGATGATGGTTAAAAGGATAATGAATAACATTTTTCATCATGAAATCCCTCACAGTCACACTTTCGGGGTGGCCCTCAACAATGGGGAACATATAGTAGGCTTTGTGTGATTCGTTCATAGCATTATGATCTGGTTTTGGGTGTATAATATTTTTTCTATAGGCTATAACTATCTCCAAAATGTTTTGAAATGTTATGTTGCTCTGTAAATGCAACAGCATGAGCTGCATGAAAGAATGAGACCTTGGATTTCAAAGAAGATAACAGAGTTTTTAGGAGAGGAAGAAACAACCCTGGTAGATTACATTGTATCCAGTACTCAAGAACATATGAAGGCATCTCAAATGCTGGAGCTATTACAATCCATTTTAGACGATGAAGCTGAAATGTTTGTTCTCAAAATGTGGAGGATGCTCATCTATGAAATTAAGCGGGTGGAGATGGGCGTCGCTTCAAAGTGAAATAATTTATTAAGATTTTGTTATTTGATTGCTTCTTTGTTGCTGCAGGACCAATATGTTTCATCTAATCTTTTGTCTTGCCTTGTTATCCACAAATATGAGATTCTGGATTTTGTATTGCTTATAAATTTTAGCAGTAACCGAACCCTCTTTTTGTACTGAATGCTTCCCATGCTCGTAGCAGAGAGCAATGGAAAACAGACATCCACTAGTTGTTATCTCGAGAAAAAAAAAGCTTATTTGATTTCTTTTGACGTACTACAGTAGTAGAAGAAGATGCTCTCTCTTTTATTTTATTTTATTAACTGAGGAGGATGTTAGTTAGAGATAAATCCTTGTATCACATGTTAAAAAAAAAAAAAAAAATGATGATGAAGAAAAGAAGATGTCCTGAGAGGGATATTTATCTGGTTATATTTTGGCGATTGTGGTTTGTTATCTCAACAAAGTAGATGATGGGAGTCCTGAACTGCCATATGATATTCGAGCTATTAAGTTCAACATTTGTACTTCAATGCAAATATAAAGGGATGATGGTTCTGTCGAGGGGGAGAGGGGGAGTGAGTGTGTGATTTTGGCATGAGAATATCAATATATAGTAATCTTGATGTCTTTTTCATTGGGGAGTCGTGTCTAAGTTAATGGTTCAGGACTTGTGATGTACCCCCCTTGAGTTAGAGTTATATTAATTTGCGAGTTTCTTTTTATAAAATTTTTGTCTAAAGCATTTATATATATATTTATTTATTTATTTATATGTTCTAGATGATGTAGGGCTAGCACTTGTCTAAATTAGAAAAAATTGATCATCTCTCTCTCTCTCTCTCTCTCTCTCTCTCTCTCTCTCTCTCTATTTTTAAATGGTATATCCATAGAATTTCTTTACACAGGTGCAAAGTGAACTTGATCATTTCATCGGGGAGCAACTGCGATCATTCAGGTCCTAAGAAAACAGTTTTCTCGAGTATTTTAAGAATATAAGGAAAGTTCTCGCCGTTTCTAGAAAAACAATCTGGTGTGGATATCATATTCTCTAGACTGTCGACGACATGTAAAAGAAGTTTATAAACATAAATTAATTTACAAATTAAATGAGTGACTTTACTCAACTAGTACACCAAAGAACGAGAAAGTTTAGAGAGGTTGGACGACTGATTTCACGGATAGGCAAGCAAATATTAAATATTTGGCGATGAAGAAAGTCATTAGGAGGGTATGAATTGATGTCTCTTTGTGAGGGGTATAGACTATTCTCAACAAATGGAAAGCCGAAAGGGTATGTATTTCCGCCATGTGAATGAGGTGAAAACTAACAGTAGAACTTGCGATAATATAGTTTACAACACGCGCAGCAGAAAAGAAGAAAAATGCCATTAACAACATGGTTTACAAGGCTTTACAGAATGCAAAAACCACAAAGGCAACACCCCATTCCAACTCCCATTGCCGGGAGCTGGCAATAATAGTAGTTCTAAGTCTCGCTGCTGTTAATACCATGCAAATTGCTTTAGAATCAAATGACCCAAAACCAAGATACAATCGAACCAATAGCCAGACCAACAACTAAAAACAATACAATCACAATCCCAGCAGTCTCTGAATGTTGTAATTGGACAACTTTGGGAGCCAATATCATCAACACGCTTGTCAAGTAGCCATTAGTTAGCCCCAAAAGACAAGTCAGAATCGTCACCGGAATCTCCGTACGGAAGAATTTGGGACCATGCAAGCATCCCAAGAAGAGAGGAAAGAACAGCAACCTTATAACACAGCCCCAAATTGCGACTTTTGCATTTTCAAGGAGATATACTGCAGTCAGAGACTTTCCAACCAGATCAAACACATTGTAGCCAGTGATGAGGAGAATCGAGTACCAATCCTTGAGAATTTGCGAGTGCACATCCTCTGTGATATATCCCGGAAATATTGACAAAGTCACAATATAAATGAGGACAATGCCAAATCCATACCACTTGACCATTCCTACAATGTGCCATAAAGTTGCTCTCCATACAGGCCCAGTCAGGGGACCCTTCTCTTCTTTCTCCTCATTTACAGCCTGAACTTTTAACTCATTGTAGTACTTAATAACTGGAAGTCTGTGAGCTACATTATGAAAACCAATGCATATTACCATAACCACGATACTAACAGCAAAATAGAGGTTAGCACTGCTTCTCAGGCCATCTGAATCTTGTGAGTATACAGCTTTGGTTATGATCCGCAGAAAAGAAACAAGGACCCCTGGCAATCAACAATTTGCAAAAGCTGTGTAACTAAACTCTCTCATATGAAATTGCGGCCAACTTGTAGATTAGACAATGAACATCTTAAGTTTAACCGTTATAAATAGCACAGACTACTCTGGTTGAAACCCTCCTGTACTGACCTTCTATTACATTAAGATCGAAATTGGAGATATTCGAAATGATTTTTTTGCACTCGGATCAATTTTCTGGAAATGACCACACAGTGAATAATGATATTTGATAGACTGTTCTAATCCGAGGATACACTAAATTAGGGTAATAAAAAGGGTATTTTTTTTATTTTTTATATATCAACAAATACATCTACTTGACAAGCGTAAAATGTCATAAAAAGGGTTCTAAGAAAAATATATTTTGCTTTCCTTTTGATAGTTAGAATTTGATACAGAAGAAATTGAAATTAGTAGTAATAAAGAGTGTTTAATCACCTGAAGCGGCTGTGCCGGCAACAACAGCCTGCATGTAGCGCTCGGGCAACTCGCCGGCGGCGCCAATGACCCCACCCTGGACCAACGCATCGGCCAGACCACAGAGCGCTACCGCCCCGACAGTGACGTATAAGCCGTCGTACAACCCGACCTGGCCCTTGATGTAGGCAACGTCCATTACGGGGACGACGAGCAGGCCGAGGACGAAGAGGCCGAGGCCGACGTTGATTCGGACAAAGGCGTCGGACTTGTGGGCGTAGAGGATGATGATAAGGAGGCTGAAGAGGCCGACGAGCATGTAAGCGACGGCGAAGATGCGGTCGACGCTGGCGTCCGGGTACAGATAGGAGAAGTAATCGACGGCGGTGATGAAGGCGTTCCATGGGAGAAGGTAGCCGCAGCCAAGGGTGAAGTATATTATATAGCCCAAGTGGAATGCGTCTTTGGTGGCCGTGGTGGTTGTGGCTATGGTGGTGGCGGTGGCCGGGGAATCGGAGGATAGGAGGAGGACCGATTCGGAATCGCCATCGGTGATTTTGCCGGTGATACCCATCGGAGATCCAAAATAACGTCGATCTTTTGAATCTCGCGAATCACGTGGGATCAGGGGTCGGTTCGATCTGTCCACTGGATCTTACGGCTGCGACTGGATATCTGTTGCTTTGGTTGATACTGGCACGCCTAATAAACGACGTCGTCGCTGCTTGCGACCAATGTATGCTCGATATATGCGCTTAATGTTATAAATCTTCAATAAAAAAGAGAGAAAGAGAACTCAGAGGTTGAGAGAGAATTAAATAGAAGATTTTTCTATCTGTTATCAAACTTATATCTTTCTTAAAGAATTCAACGATATATATAGGCGTACAAAGGGGGACTATGCTAGCTCACTATGCTAGCACTATGCATTTAATGACTAGATAAATGTGGTCATACAATTCAACATAGTTTACAACACTTCCCCTTTGGATGACCATATTTAAAGAATATGCCTCGTTAAAACCTTGCCAAGGAAAAACCCTGTGGGAAAAAACCAATGGCGAAGGAAAAAGAGTACAGTATTCATGTGTATCGCCGAGTGCTTTAGGATTGCCTCATTAAAACCTTGCAAAGGAAAACCCAGTGGGATAAAACCTTAGCGAAGGAAAAAGAGTACAATCAGCACAAGTCTTCAAGACATTACTTCCCCTGAAAAGTGCATGATAACAGGTCTTCAAACCTCCGTATTCCAATGTTCTGCATAATCTTCTTAAACGTTGCAGTTGGTAGTGCTTTAGCGAATAAATCTTCCAGATTTTTACTTGACCGTACCTTCTTGATATCAATTTCAACTTTCTTCTCATGAATTGCAATGATCTTCTTATGTGTATCTGAAAGATAACTCACATCTGTATATCCAACTAACTGTGGACTTGATCCATGTTGATAAAATAATGTGGATCTTTCTGCTCATCACTACTCTTCTAGAGTTGTACTCTTCTGGAGTTCTTGTAAATAACACAGTTAGTGGAGAATTCATCAACATTAAACCGCTAACCTCATTTTTAATAAAAACGGTGGCCAGCCTTTTAAGATCAGACAAGCACCACAGATTTTCAACTCCTCTGTAGGTGTCAGGCGTGCTGTCAGGGGCTACAGCTGTCAGACGTGCTGTCAGGCGCCTCAACTGTCAGGCGCCGCAGAGCTATGAAGCTATATTTCGTCTCTTTTCTCTTGCTTCACGAGAGATGTTGTATCATAATTTTCTCTATAAAAGAGATATTCAGCTCATCTTCATTCGCATCTCATCTTCTTCACTTTTCTGTAATCATACTTCATTTTTACTCTGCAATCTCTTTCTGCATTTTTACTCTGCAATCTCTTTCTGCATTTTTACTCTGCAATCTCTTTCTACATTTTTACTCTGTAATGGCTCAGCGATCTTCTCATGGCCAATATATGAGGTACTCTGCACCTCGTTCATCAGCTGTTTCTGCTTCTACCACAGGTGCTATCATGCAATGTAATGATCTGACTCATAGGTCAGATAATGAAGCTATCTATGAGCTTGTGAGTCTCGGTACCCGATACTCATCATCCATTGTCGCATTTTCTCAGCGATTGCAATCCAGAACTTGTGGAGTTGACAATCTCCACGAGAATATTGCTATACTTCAGCGACTTCTTCTGGAGTCCAACATGAAGATAGAATCAATAAAGCAAGAGAATAAGAATTTAAAATCCTTGCTTAAATCTTCTTTTCGATTCCCCACCGCTTTAGATAGGGATGCGATGCAGATTCTTGAAGAACAAGAGCATTTGAAGAATGAGGCAAAGTGCCTTAAATTTCTGTAATTCTTGCTTCAAGATAATAAAATAATATTTCACAAATATTCATATTTGTGTTTCTATCTTTTGGTAGATGTTCTGTGTGCTCCATTTCATTTCTTCTTTAATAATGCACACTTCATATCAAACCCATAATATGAATCTGAAATATTAATTGTATTAAAAGATGGTATTTCATGACTAATAACATCATCCATCTTCCCCTTGAAGCCGCAAGGGTTTCAGATTTATATTTCAAATATGTGCAGTTTTTATGAGCTCTTCTGGAGTTTCAATGACATTTAAATCATATATATAAACTGCAATAATAGCTTGTTTTCATTTGCGTTTGGATTGCTTTAGATCATATAAGGATCTTTGAAACTTGATAGAATACATATTTCCAGATGTATTCATATTAGAAGTTTCAGACATTTTCTATCCTTCAGGGATTTTCATATATATATCATGATCTAATGATCCATATAAATATGCAGTTAATCATGCATATCCAAACTCTCGGTAACTTTCAAGCTAATAAAAATCTCAATATGATTTCAACCATTTTAAAATCATATCAATATTGTTTCTTCGAGAAACTAACTTGTGATTTCTATATCACATTTTCATATTAAAAGTTTTAGACTTTTTATATCATGTATATAAATATCCACTGATATTTAATAAAAATCACCTCTTTAGGTGTTTGGACTTCAAGTCCATATTTATCACATTTTACTTAGTGATATCAATTATGCAGGAATTGAGAAACTGACTCGTGATTTATATATCACATTTTTATTTCATTTCCATAAATACCCACTGACATTCAACAAGCATCACCTCTTTAGGTGTTTGGACTATAAGTCCCGATGCATCATATTTTACTAGTGAATCAATTCTGCAGGAATTGTTTCTTTCAAATTTGGCCAATATTTTACGTCGTATTCTTCGACGGTTCTTGATTCACTTTTTCCATTACTTCTGGTAATGTCAGTTGCCATCTCATATGGAAATACGTTGTCGATAATGATTTTATTTCTATCCATAATTTCTCTATTATTCATGAAATGTATCGAGATCTCGTTATTTTCAGGTACCTGTCCTTCTTCAAGGGAAGACATTTTCATGAAAAACCTCTTCAAGAGGCACTCTTCAAGAGTTTATATAGGAGAATTTTATACAGAGAATTTGGATAGACTTTATTGCTTGTTTTGTGGGTATGGCCTCTTCAGGAGTACCAAATTATTTGTGCCTTTCTCTTTTGAGATGCTCTATCTTTTGTATCAATAAGTCTCACATGCTTTTAGACATGTCTTTAGACTGCTGAATTTCTTAATTGTCCTACAGGGACTTCAATCCTCGCTGGGATTTTAGCAGCTAGAATATGAGACATTTTTATCTTATTACATCCAAAATTTAATTATCATCTGAACTTCTGGTTTACATCAAGATAACATCAAATTATTTCATCTTATTTGCTTCTGGAAAATTTTTCTTTCCACTTCTGGTGGTAAGACTTTATAGTAAAAGAATCTTCTAGTTCTTTTATGGACGTCCATATGAAAATCATTCGACTTATCATAATTGATTTTGGATGATCAAGATAATCATAAATGATACAAATATTTTGAATCATATCACTTTTTGATGCATCATAATATTTGATTTAATAATTTGTATAATATTATCTCAAAGAGAAAGCTTACAGCTTTTCCAATATGAGCTTCTGGCTCGAAAAGATATTCATTATCACGTCTAATCTCTTAGTTTCTTTAAATGAAACACATCATTCTTTTCACTAAAGGGAATAGAATGATATAAATTCATTATCATTCACTTCAGGGAATGATGTAGATCTAGTAAGACGTGATTAATGATTTTTATCAAAAGTTCATTATTTTTTTTTCCAGTCACTGAAAGATCTGATACAAATTTATAATATATTGTGAACGTTTGCATTTCATATTGCTACTTCAGGAGCATACTCGATATTGCTACTTCAGGAGCACATTCGAGACGTTCATTCAAATATATATTCTTTCCACAATTTTAATTATGCAACTTCAGGTACATAAATCATAATGAGCTTTTGGTACAAGTATCACTCATATGAGATACTCAATAAAATTATTGATATAGGGCGATCCTTCAGGAATGCTCCATTTCCATTTTCAAATAAATCATATCATCAATAAATAAAACTTGTATCTAAACAATATGAATAAAATTAATCACATTAAAATGTGAATTATAAAAATTTTAATTCATCATAGATATAACTTGAGATGTAATCATTAATACTCATCTCAAGAATTATAAATAAGATATTGAAGAACTTACTTGAAATAGAAAATTACTATCTTCAGTGTCATCAGGACCTTCGTGTATTGTAAAAATTAGTGTGTTCGAAAGAAAATCACAATATATGACTCCTGTCAGAAAACAAAACAAGTGAGTTCCATGTGATAGTGTATAAAGTAAAACTCTTTCTTTACTTTTTTTTTTTTTTTTCAAACTTCCACGTTTCTTTTAGTGACTTTGTCGCATAAAGCCAAAATGATAAAGGTGCACTCTTATAAATTGTATGTGAGATCTATTGTCAGTGAAGTCGGCCACGTTCATGGACTGCAGCACCCTTATTCAAATGCTGCCGACAAGCCCCACGCCTTTAACTTTGTCGATTGAGCAAAAGAAATTAATAGCTGACATGATGTCATCACCAAACTCCTCATTGATAATCTCCTTGATGCTCTTACCGAAATGCATGACCGCTTTATTCAATCATGCATACTTTTAGTCAAACTTTGGCTTCAGATTGGCCAATTATGCATTTACACATGTAATTAATCCGCATAGTACATCTGCTACTCTATCACATCATGCTAAGCCATCTGCATCTACACATTAAAAAGTTAAAAAGGATATTAAAATCTTGTCCCACAAGAAGATTATATTATTGATAATATGGTGTGAACTCGTAAAAATAGAGATAGCCTTGTTTCCAAAACCATGGTCAGCATTTGATCTTAATCTTCATTATTTGGTGGTGTGGGTCCTGTAAGTGAGAGAGATGTTGCATGAGAAGACAAAAAAAATGATGGAGCTGTAAACTAAGAGAAAGAAATGGGAGTAGGAATATTTTCAAGCCGGAGTGAGTTGAGCAGCCTCAAAATCCGTGGGTCCCATGAAGTGCCTGATGTAGGCTTCCATCTCCATCAGAGAGAAGCTCAAGCTCTGAACGGAGGGTAGGAGATACTTCTGCAATTCCCTTCGGAAGGTTCCGACATGTTTGCTGAAATTTGGTAGCATAATAATTAATATCTTCTTTTTACGCGTCCTGTTATTCGCATCATTATCTACTTCTTCATCGGGCTCGGGCTCGGGCTCGGGCTCATCTTCATCAAAGTCGCTATCAAAGCTAGTATTCCTAGCATGGCCGGCACTTTTCTTTTCATTTTTCTGCTATTTCTTGCAAAAACTTTGGGCGGTTACATTACAGGCAGATTGAGGAGTTGAGAGCACACTTCAGTGCTGCTCTAACATCTGTAGGCTCAAACGCATCTCAAGGTGTGAAAGGCCCTGCTCGACTATGAGCTCATATTAAGAATCCGAGCTCGGCGAGATCAAGCCCTACAACTTCCTCCCTCTGAAATAAGCTTCCTCCACCTTCAAACCTTCAACCTCAATCCCAGTGGATCTGGGTTTGAAAAAGTCGGCATAGAGTGGCTCTCGGTGAGCTTTCTGCATCTCCTTCCTCTATTTTCCCTTGCTGTGATAAGGTGGCAAGCTTCCATGCCAAAACCAGGACTAGCTTAGGCCGACAGCTTTAGCTTATAACCGCTGCAGTACAGAACGACACAGATAGAACATCTCCCACCTCCTCTTTGGTCTCGTCGGCACGGTGCACACTTGGCCCATCCGCAGTCGGTACGGAGAGCTATTGGGGACCTTTGTCAGAGGTGGTTGACCAAAGTTTGATCACCGATCCAGGTGACCTTAACGAACCGAGTTCTTAATTCAGATATCGCAGGTGGAGCCTATGCGAAGCAGTTTTTAAGAGAGAGATGGGAGCTGGGAGTTGAAAAGGAGAGATCGTGCTGATAACGTGTTATAAATCTTCAATAAAAAAGAGAGAAAGAGAACTCAGAGGTTGAGAGAGAATTAGATAGAGGATTTTTCTATCTGTTATCAAACTTATATCTTTCTTAAAGAATTCAACGATATATATAGGCGTACAAAGGGGGACTATGCTAGCTCACTATGCTAGCACTATGCATTTGACGACTAGACAAATGTGGTCATACAATTCAACATGGTTTACAACACTTAATTCTTTTTTTGAACTTTAATGTTAATATTCATTCTTCCACGTGTTTATAGTGATACAGTAGATTTTATGTCGCTCCATATATATTATTTAAATAAGTAATTATAAAATGTTTCATTAAAATACAACAAATTTAAACCCTATTATAGTACTTCTTAATTATAAATTTCATATTTTTATAAAAATACGAAGTTATAAACAAGAAGTTATGTTACAATTTTATAATAAAAGTTAATTTTTTAAGATTCAATACATCGAAGCTAAAGTAATAGTCAACAATATTTCATTATATAATTATACACTAATGATATACTGGTTGTGACCTTTTATAACTAAATAACAAAAAAAGAAATGAAAAAAAAAACATGAGGATAGAGGTTGTAAGTGGATTTCTCCTCTCGACTTGAAGACCCAGAAGACAAGCTCAAATACAGAGAGCTCGGTTTGGCTAGACGACCCCTCGCCCCATTAAGAGCTCTCGGCCAGAAGGCTAAGATCAGCCCATGGCCATAATCATGTGAGAAATCCAAAAATACAAGGAAGAAGGGGACATACCACCCTGGCATCCCCCTATGAAACCTAGCCTCAGATAACTTGTGTAAGTAGGTATGTGAGAAATGGAACCCTTGCTCTTTTGACAGCAAGTGAGGAGTAACTCATCAGGATCTACCAAGCATTCGAGTAAAGTTGAGAGGAAGCTAGCCCAAGATGGTCCAAAACTTCAAGAGTTGTTCAAGGGAAAGGCAATCTTAGCCCATAGGAGAGAACGTGCTAGGGAAGAGGGCAACGCGCAAGGTACAACCATCGGCATTGGCTGTCCCTTCCTATGGCCCATGTATCTCAAAAACCATCGTATTTGGGATATGGTAGGTGGAAAATAGCGACAACAAGAACTCACAATTAGCTCCTAAGCGCCAATGGTAACCAGCGTAGCCCTGCTCTGGAGTATGAACCTCATGCACATCTTGCTCCTCGAAGATCATGGGTTCAATAGTCTTCTTGGAAGCCATTGGAAGTAAGGATGAAGGAGGAGATAAAGAAAGGAGAGGTCGAATAAAGAAAGGCAAGGAAACAAGGACACAAGGAGAAGGCACATAAAGTCAAGGCATAACAGTAAGGACAAGATGAAGCTAGCAACGATTGGCTTTATCCACAAACTAAGCGTGGGAAGTGGAGCAGTTCAAATACAATGGGACACGCAGCATGACATGAAGTGGGAGGAGTCGCCTAACAACCATTAATGTAGAAGGGATAGAATGGTCATAATAAAGTACTAGAACTCAACCGTCAAAGAATGCGCCAATGAAGTCAGAAGTGAAGCGTCGCTTGTTGCATCAAATGCCGAAAGGTAGCCCACGGGCCAAACACGTGGAGGAGCTAGGAGGCGAAAGAGCCACCCCGCTCGGGAGAAAATGATACCTAGCAATGACGGTTGTGTAAAGACATGAAAGGAGAGGAAAGAAAAAATTCACATCAGATTTGTTCAATGGGAATTGGCAGGGTAACTGTAAAGGGGTTTTCCACCAGGGGTCGAAGGCCCAGAATATAGACCCACGAACACAAGAGCCCCAAAATATAGGCCCATGAACACAAGAGCCCCAGAATATAGGCCCACGAACACAAGAGGACTAGCCCAACTGAGCAACTAGTCAGCCCAACCAAGGGGTCCCACGCCTTGGAACAAAGGGGGGCCCAAGATTTTAAAAGCGCAGAAAACTCCCACAACATAAAGAAAGAACACGTCGCCTGGACACCCTCTTGCAGAGCCTAGTTCCACATAGCCCTAAGCGGACAGGCAAGCGGAGATCATGGAGAGCTCTTGATGCTCAAACGAACAAGGAAGGGAGAGACTTGACGGTGTGAAACCAAGGAGTCAGCAGGACAATGAGCCATACCGTAGTTATTACTCCACCACAAGGAGCCACACCGCATTAAAGAAATATGTTATAAGGCATGCTAGGGATATTTGCAGTTTCAAGGAAGTGAATGCCCTTGTCATATTAGAGCCAAGGTATCGCAAGATCAAGGATTAGACTGGCAAGTTATTCTTCTTGTCAAGCTGGAGATAGGAATTTCCCATTGTTGCCCAGATGACTAACACAAGAGGGGGGGTGAATTGAGTTGTATTAAAAAAATAACAATTATAAATCAAATATACAATATAAAATATAAACAAAATACGAAATAGCAATAAATATAAAGAGTAAGGGTAAGAGAGAAGCAAACTCAGTATGTTAACGAGGTTCGGCCCCACCGCCTACGTCCTCGCCTCAAGCTACCCCTTGAGGATTCCCAAATTCACTATTCAACCTCCTTCAGGTGGAGATAGAAACCTATTACACATTTGAACAACACCGCTACAAAGGATCCGTGTAGAACACCCTCTACACTTACAATCACCTTACATGTGGTGATTCAACTATTCCCTGTGTAGAACACTTTCTACACACACAAGGGTTATACACACCATTTTACTGATACAAGAGCTGATAGTGGGTAGGTTATCAGAAAACACTCCTCAATGAGTGGAATAAGAACAATACAGTGCAAACTATATCTCTCAAAATGAACAAGAATTAAGGCTCAATGCTTAGAGAAGAGAGAATGAAAGTTTTGAATGAATGTTGTATGCTCTGGATGTTGTAAATGTGAAACTCTCAAATGATCTATTTATAGGCATATGAGACTTCATATTCAAATTTAAAAAGATTCACATGTCAAAGACAACATCATTCACTTTTTCAAAAAATTCAAATAAAAGGTTCTTCTTTTTCAATTGTTAAAGACAACATCATTCACTTTTTCAAAAAAATCAAACATAATATTTTACTTTTGACATATGACAAAATGAGAACACTTTCCTTTTCAAAAAATTCAAACCTAATCTTTTACTTTTTGTATATGACAAAAGGAGCACACTTTACTTTTCAAATTTTTCAAACAAAATCATCTACCTTTTGTATAAGTCTAAAAAAACATCAATTACTTTTGAAAATATTCAAATAAAACATGCACATGTGAAAGATGACAATCAATCATCTTTAATATTTTCAAAGTTCAACCCTTTAATCAAGGCATGCACATGTAAAAGATGACAATCAATCATCTTTATATTTTCAAAGTTAATTTTCAAAAATATTCATGCACATGTGGAAAATGTATTTTAATACTTTATGATAAAATATTAATTTTGAGCATTAATCCTAATTTCGAATTTTAAGAGATTTACAACATTACTCTATGACTTTAATGTGAACTTGTTTCCTTTTTGCTCATGCTTGGTTCTTTGATGTACTTGACTCAATTATGTGGACAACTTGAGCTTGAAACTCCTTTATTCTTTGAATTCATTTGTTATCATCAAAATCCATGTGTAGATTTATAATCACATGAAACTTGAAACCTTGGGTTCAACAATCTCCCCCTTTTTGATGATGACAAATACTTGATAGAACTTGAAACCTGTATTAATACTTAAGCTCCCCCTGAAAATATGCGTTAGTTTTTCAAGCAAAAGTATAAATATAATTCCAAGCATATATAACAAGTTTAGCAATGTTAATGTTCTAGTCTAAAACTTCTCCCCCTTGTGGCATCATTAAAAAGGATCGGCAGCAAGTAAATGGACTGAAGAAAATGATGCGTTTAATAGTCACTGTAGATAGTTGAAAAAGGAGCCGTCTGTGACCCGACAAATGCTGCAAAACCTCGAGGCCTAACTCTATGAATTTAGTGCGGTTGAAAATTGAAACAATCGCCTGATGTTGTTGACAAACGGGGATTGAAGGCTCTGAGTTTTTATAAAAGAATGATCATTTTAACCTATCGGATACCAAAAAAAAATACATCGCTTCTTGACCTGAGTTCTGTTTTTCCATAACGATAGAATGGCCCAACAATTCTCTTCCACTAATGTTCCAGACTTGAATCAGGAACCCTTGACGCATCAACCATCAATCTTCTCTCCTGAGACCGTCAATACCATGATAGGAGCAGAGAACTGTTTTTCTAGTAGGACTGATTCTGAGATTATTGCAGAATCAAGAATGCTTAGTAGTCAATATGCTGCCTCTGTTACGATCATGTCTCGGAGGTTAATGGCGAGGATGAGTGGGATTGATCATCTTAACATCCAAATATCTGAGTTACGACAGAAGCTTGCTAATAAGGATAGAGAGAATAAAAGGCTAAAGCAGGAAAACAAAGAGTTGAAAAAATTTACAGATTGGTATGCTCATGATCTGCAACCACGAATAGAGGAGCTGGAACGAGAAAGGGTTCAGATACAAGGTCAACATCGGCAGATAACAGCAGAGGTTCATCGTTTACTAGAAAAATAGGGACAATCTACTGTTAATCTCGCTGGCTTAGTAAGAAAACTTTTGACAATGTGTATCCAGCATATCTTGTATTTTTTTTGACTAAATAAGATTTGAAGAGACAATTGTTTGTCTTATTCTTTATGCTATCTCTATAAAATCAGTCTTAAAGTTCATCCGATTTGTATCAAATCTTATTCTCATCTCTATAACTCATCTGCATTCCTTCAACATTCTCGCTTTAAGTTTTCAATTCTTTTCTCAATGGCTCATTCTTCTGACATTCCTTTATATTCATCCATGAGGTATTCAGCACCTGAACCTCCTGTCCTTTCTGCAGCTACCATTGGTGCCATGTTGCAGCAAGAGAATAATAGTTTGGCTAATAAGTCAGACTCCGATGTTATCTACGACTTGGTGAGTCTTGAGACTCGCTACTCATCCTCTATTGTTGCTTTTTCCCAGCGAGTACAAGCCAAAAACCATGAGGTTGAAAGGCTTAAAGAACAAATTGTTGTACTTCAACAAATTGTTCAAGAGTCTCATACAAGGGAAGGAATCATTCAGCAGAAGAATAAACAGTTGAAATCTCTATTAGATTCTTCATTCCGCTTGCCAGTTCCCATGGATAGGAATGACATGATATTGTATGAAGAGAATGAGCGTCTCAAACATGAGGCTAAGAACCTCAAGTTTATGTAAAAGTATTTAAAAAATATTTTTCTATTTTTATGAACTCTGATCTATCTTTTAAGAGATATTCATAACATGCATCATACCTATTTCTCTTCTAATCATACATAATCTATCTTCTGGTAAAGGTTTTGTGAATATATCTACTAATTGATCGTGTGTGTTTGTGAACTCTAGTACTATATCGCCTTTCTGCACATGAGCTCGAAGAAAATGATATCTTATTTCAATATGCTTAGTTCTAGAATGTTGTATTGGGTTTTTCGAAAGATTTATAGCACTTGTATTATCACATTTGATTAGAATGTGATTATACATGAGTTTAAAATCTTCAAGTTGTTGCTTCATGTAAAGAATTTGAGCACAACAACTACCCGCAGCAACATATTCTGCCTCAGCAGTAGATAGTGCAACAGATTTTTGTTTTTTACTAAACTAGGAAACTAATGCATGGCCTAAGAAATGACATGCTCCACTAGTGCTTTTTCGATCTATTTTACAGCCAGCATAATCTGCATCTGTGTAGCTGATTAGATCGAAAGATGTGTGCTTAGGGTACCATAACCCTAAGTTAATTGTACCACTAAGATATCTAAGAATGCGCTTAACTGCAATTAAATGTGATTCTTTTGGAGATGATTGAAAGCGTGCACATAAGCATACACTAAACATAATATCTGGTCTACTGGCTGTTAAATATAATAAGCTACCAATCATACCTCGATATATCTTCAAGTCAACTGGCTTACCGGATTCATCTTTTTCAAGTTTAGTTGATGGACTCATTGGTGTTCCAATTTCCTTAGCACCTTCCATCACAAACTTCTTCAGTAATTCCTTAATATATTTTGATTGATTGATGAATGTCCTACTTTTTACTTGCTTAATTTGCAATCCGAGAAAGAATGTAAGTTCTCCCATCATGCTCATCTCAAATTCTTCCTGCATAGTCTTAGTAAAAACTTGACACATATTTTCATTAGTAGCACCGAATATTATATCATCAACATAAATCTGAATCAAAAGAATATCATCATTTTCATATTTAATGAAAAGAGTTGTGTCGATTTTTCCTCTTGAAAAACTTTTTTCAATCAAGAAACCACTGAGTCTCTCGTACCAAGCTCTAGGAGCTTGTTTGAGTCCATATAGTGCTTTTGTGAGTTTGAAAACATGATTTGGGGAAATATGATTTTCAAAACCTGGAGGTTGCTCAACATATACCTCTTCATTTATAAAACCATTTAAAAAGCACTTTTAACATCCATTTGAAAAAGTTTGAAATCTTTATAACAAGCATATGCAAGTAGCATTCGAATAGCTTCTAATCTTGCGACTGGTGCATATGTCTCATCATAATCGATTCCTTCTTCTTGATTAAAACCTTGGGCTACAAGTCGAGCCTTATTTCTAGTTATGACTCCATACTCATCTTTCTTATTTCTAAAAGCCCATTTTGTTCCAATAATAGTATGATTTTTGGGTCTAGGAACAAGTGTCCAAACATCATTTCTTTCAAATTGATTCAACTCTTCTTGCATAGCTAGAATCCAAGATTCATCAAGAAGTGCGTCATCAATATTTTTGGGTTCAATTTGAGATAGAAAAGCAGTATGATTGCAAATATTTCTAAGAGATGATCGAGTACTTACACCTCGTGAAGGTTCTCCCAAAATTTGTTTCACTGGATGATCTTTCACAAATTTCCACTGTTTGGTTGCATCTTGTATTAAATTTTGATGATCTTTGCTGATGGTTCCATGTTGAACTTATTCTATTGTGTTCTCTTTGTTGAGATTGAGATTTTCCGTGCTATTTATACCTCCTGTTTCTTTATCAACAGATTTCTTGGAGAGTAGAGAATTAGATTCATCAAATACTACATGCATAGATTCTTGTACAGTCAAAGTCTTTTTATTGAATACTCTATAAGCTTTACTATTAGTAGAATACCCGAGAAAAATACCTTCATCAGATTTTGCATCAAACTTGCCTAAATTATCTCTGTCATTCAAAATAAAACATTTGCATCCAAATACATGAAAGTAACCAATGTTGGGCTTTTTCTCATTCCAAAGCTCATAGGGGGTTTTATCTAATTTAGACCTTAGCATAACTCTATTTATAACATAACATGCAGTACTTACCGCTTCGGCCCAAAAATAACTGGGCAAGTTGTTCTCATTGAGCATTGTTCTTGCCATCTCTTGAAGAGATCTATTTTTCCTCTCTACTACCCCATTTTGTTGAGGAGTTCGAGGAGCAGAAAAATTATGCATAAAACCATTTTCATCACAAAATGTTTCAATATTTTTATTAACAAACTTTTTTCCTCTATCACTTCGGATACTTGAAATAGTATAACCATTTTCATTTTGAATTCTCTTGCATAACTTGGTAAAGGCATTATGTGCCTCATCTTTATGAGCAAGAAAGATGACCCAAGTATATCTAGAGAAATCATCAACAATAACAAATGCATCATATTTTCCTCCTAGATTTGCAACTCTATTTGGTGCAAAAAGATCCATGTGTATCAGTTGCAATGGTCTAGTAGTGGAAATATGTTTCTTGGTTTTAAAAGAAGTTTTTGTTTGTTTACCAAATTGGCATGCATCACAAATTTTGTCTTTAAGAAAATTTGTTTTTGGTAAACCTCTCACAAGATCATTTTTTGAAAGTTTTGAAATAAGTTCCATGTTGGCATGACCTAATCTTCTATGCCATAGCCAACTAGTTTCATTTTGAGCTGAAAAACAAATAGCATCTTGTGAGGTAATTTCTTCAAAATCGATTGTATAAACATTATTGTTTCTAAAAGCAATAAAACAAATATTACAATCATGATCATTCAAAATAATGCACTTATCCATTTTGAAAGTAACTGTAAATCCTTTATCACATAATTGACTTATACTCAAAAGATTATGTTTTGGACCTTCAACAAGTAGAACATCTTCAATTATGAGAGAAGATTCATTACCAATTTTACCTATTCCCACAATCTTCCCTTTCGAGTTGTCTCCAAATGTCACGTGTCCTTCTTTTTTAGATTTAAGATCAAAGAACTTAGTCTTGTCTCCTGTCATGTGTCTTAAACATCCACTATCTAAAACCCACTTGTTTTTGCTTGTGGATGACTTCATGCATACCTATAAAAACAATTAAAATGATTTTTCTTGGTACCCAAGTTCTTTGGGTCCTTTATTTATTAGTATTAGAAGAAACAAGATTTTTAAGTACCCAAATGGCCCTAATAGTCATTGTACGATTCCTTCTAATAGGACAAACATGATAATTATGACCATTTCTATTACAGAAATTGCAAATAGCATGTGACATATATGAAGAACTTGAATGATTATAATAATATCTCTGTTTGACAAAATTATTTTTATGAAAAGAATTTTGAATATTGGTCTTTGATATAGAAGGATTATCAAAGAAATTCTTATAAGGTTTGTATTTTTGTTTTGGCATATATCCCAAGCCTGCCTTGTCAAAAACACATATTTGACTACCAAGAAGTTTTTCAAAATTTCTTTTTCCATTCGTAAAGTTTTCAACAATATTTTCTAAATCAGTTTTCTTCTTATTCAACTCAAGATTTGCATCTTTCAAAACGATATTTTCTTTTCTTAAAATATCAATTTCGTTTGTTAAAGAAGAATTTTTCTTTTTCAAAGCAGTATACTTGATACCCAATTTTTTAAGTTCCTCATATACCTCTTCTAAAACATTTTGCAATTCTTCATATGAAGGATCTTCAATATTATCAAGATTTGTTACCTCAATGTCATCTTTAGCCATAAGACAAAGATTTGCTAATTCGTCATTGCTTGCTTCACTATCTGAGCTACTTGAATCATCATCCCATGTAGCTTTCATTGCTTTCTTGCCCTTGTTTCGATCTTTCTTTAGCAGATGACAATCTGGCTTGATATGACCAGGCTTATTGCATTTATAACAAATTAAAGTGTCATTTTTACCTAAATCTTTCTTGGAAAACTTTTTGAAGGCTTTAAGAACCTCTGAATTCTTCTTGTTATCATCGCAACTTCTTCATTTTTATCGTCATTTTCCTCATCTTCATCACTTTCACTTTCATGAGGAACAGCTTTAAGTGCCAAGCTCTTCTTTGGCTTTCCTTCTTCTTCTCCTCTTTTCAATGTGTACTCATGGGTGATAAGTGACCCGATGAGTTCATTCACTTCAAGCTTCTTGAGGTCTCTAGCTTCAAGAATCGCTGTCACTTTTGATTCCCAGCATTTTGGTAGAGAGTTGAGAATTTTTCTTACTATCTCCACCTTAGAATAAACTTTGCCAAGAGCTGTCAAGCTGTTTATGATGTTAGTAAAACGAGTATACATACTAGAAATAGATTCATCATCATTCATATTAAACATTTCATATTCATGAGTAAGAATATAAATTTTTGATTCCTTGACTTGCGAAGTTCCTTCATAAGTAACTTCCAAGTTATCCCAAATTTCTTTTGCCGTAGCGCAAATCATTATTCTATTAAACTCATTTCCATTGAGAGCATTAAATAATAAATTCATAGCAGTTAAATTCAAAGTATAAAGTCTATCGTCTTCACGATCAAACTCTTCTTCTTCCTTTTTGACCTTTACTCCATCAACTACTTTTGTTGGAATATAAGGTCCATTTACAATGCATTTCCAGATTTCTCGACCTTGAGCCTGAAGGAATATTCTCATTCTAACTTTCCAGAATGAGTAATTGTCTTCACAAAAGAGTGGAGGCCGACTGCTAGATTGACCTTCACCAAATGAAGCTGCAATGTTAGCCATAAGATCTTAACTCAAAAGATAGTTAATATTATAATAGAGCTCTTAGCTCTGATACCAATTGTTGCCCAGATGACTAACACAAGAGGGGGGGTGAATTGAGTTGTATTAAAAAAAATAACAGTTATAAATCAAATATACAATATAAAATATAAACAAAATATGAAATAGCAATAAATATAAAGAGTAAGGGTAAGAGAGAAGCAAACTCAGTATGTTAACGAGGTTCGGCCCCACCGCCTACGTCCTCGCTTCAAGCTACCCCTTGAGGATTCCCAAATTCACTATTCAACCTCCTTCAGGTGGAGATAGAAACCTATTACACCTTTGAACAACACCGCTACAAAGGATCCGTGTAGAACACCCTCTACACTTACAATCACCTTACATGTAGTGATTCAACTATTCCCTGTGTAGAACACTTTCTACACGCACAAGGGTTATACACACCCTTTTACTGATACAAGAGCTGATAGTGGGTATGTTATCAGAAAACACTCCTCAATGAGTGGAATAAGAACAATACAGTGCAAACTATATCTCTCAAAATGAACAAGAATTAAGGCTCAATGCTTAGAGAAGAGAGAATGAAAGTTTTGAATGAATGTTGTATGCTCTGGATGTTGTAAATGTGAAGCTCTCAAATGATCTATTTATAGGCATATGAGACTTCATATTCAAATTTAAAAAGATTCACATGTCAAAGACAATATTATTCACTTTTTCAAAAAATTCAAATAAAAGGTTCTTCTTTTTCAATTGTCAAAGACAACATCATTCACTTTTTCAAAAAAAATCAAACCTAATCTTTTACTTTTGGCATATGACAAAATGAGCACACTTTCCTTTTCAAAAATTTCAAACCTAATCGTTTACTTTTTGTATATGACAAAAGGAGCACACTTTACTTTTCAAATTTTTCAAACAAAATCATCTACCTTTTGTATAAGTCTAAAAAAGCATCAATCACTTTTGAAAATATTCAAATAAAACAAGCACATGTGAAAGATGACAATCAATCATCTTTAATATTTTCAAAGTTCAACCCTTTAATCAAGGCATGCACATGTAAAAGATGACAATCAATCATCTTTATATTTTCAAAGTTAATTTTCAAAAATATTCATGCACATGTGGAAAATGTATTTTAATGCTTTATGATAAAATATTAATTTTGAGCATTAATCCTAATTTCGAATTTTAAGAGATTTACAACATTACTCTATGACTTTAATGTGAACTTGTTTCCTTCTTGCTCATGCTTGGTTCTTTGATGTGCTTGACTCCATTGTGTGGACAACTTGAGCTTGAAACTCCTTTATTCTTTGAATTCATTTGTTATCATCAAAATCCATGTGTAGATTTATAATCACATGAAACTTGAAACCTTGGGTTCAACACCCATTGAGCTGATTAATCGTGTTGAGTTCCCCGTCAGGGCTTGGTGGGGCGTCGTTCCTAATGACAAGATAGTGCGGCCGACAGCTATCCTGAGAAGTTGCCCCGTATAGCCATTGTTAAACCCACTCTCTATTCTCTTGGAGGTTCCCCTTAGGGAGGAGAACATAGTAGTGGATCTACCTTCTCTTAGCCACATCATTTATGTCAGACGCGGTATTTCCATTTAGCCATTAGTTGCTTTGAAAAGAAAACGTTCCCGTAGCCCTCCCATCGAAGGCAAGGGGAAGAAACCTTTTATAAAGAAGGTTAGGGCTGATAGCGACCCTAAGCTCCCTTTTCGGCCCCTTCTAGGTCAATCGTCGAAGACGGTTAACGTGTTCTTTCTTTACGTTGTGGGGGTTTCCTGCGCTTTTAAATTCATGAGCCCTTTGTTCTAGGGCCTAGGACCCCTTGGTTGGGCAGATGGGTTACTCGATTGGCCTAGGTCTCTCGTATTCTTGGATCTATATTATAAGCCTTGGCTCGGGGAGAAAAACCCTTACAATGGTCACAAAGAGATTTTATAAAAATAAATTTACAAACTGACGTGATTTCATGCGATAAGTTAAATCTACTTTATAATTAAAATATTTTTATAATCTAACTTACCACATTGAGCTACATTAATTTGTAAATTTATTTTTATAAAATATTTATCTATTATAATAAGTATCCCACATAAAAAGTAATGAACAGTATTTTTCTTGTTTTTGTTGTGTAGTTACATTTTTACCTCTGAGTTGCTTTTACTTTTATATTTTTGTCCCTTGATCTTATTTTTGTCCCTTGATCTTCTAATACAACAAGTATTAATTGTTAATTAAAAGTTTTTGCCCCTTGATCTTCTAATACATAGAATTCTTTTTTTTTGTGTTTAATCTTAGTTAAATAATTATTATAATTATTTTTAATGTTTCTGAACTTGAGATTAATTGAACAGTATCCCAAAGTGTAGAGATAAGAAATATCTCGTAGTAGTTAAGTGGAGGTCAAAGTGACATTGATTCCATCTGACTCCATTGTTTTGAAATTTGGTAGTTTGATTGCATTACTCATTTTTTTCCCCACCACTTCCAACTCCCAATATTAAACTTAAAAAAAAAAAAGTACAGAAATAGGTAGGTTGAGTGTCAAAATTCCTACAATTATTTTTAGCTTTAAAAAATATTTCTCAAAGCTTGATTATTTTTTTTTTACAGTAATATTTTTGTACGTGGGTTCTAAATAGTTAAAAAAAATGTAAAATTTACACAATTCAATAATGCAAATATCATTTCTATTTATTTTATTAGACGACAATGGTTAGATCATACTCAATGTGTTCAACCTGAAAGGAAAAAAAAATTAATAATACATACACAATATTTTCTACAACTATTTTACAATTTAGTGTATATTAAAAAGTATAGGAAAATCTGAAATTTTAACTAAATAAAAAAATCAAAATTAAATTAGAAAAACTTAATAACTTTTTATGAAATAAAACTATCATGCATATTGATGGATTGTGAAATGTGTTGTTGAATAATAGTATATCTTTGTGTAGATTTTTTCTGATAAGTTTGATGTTATGATTAATTGATTAATCATATATATAAATATATATATATATATATATATATATATATCTATTTTATTATAACAAATGTCTATACCATATGAGCAGTAATAAATAGTAATTTTCTTGTTTTTGTTGAGTAGTTAAGTTTTTGCCTCTGAGTTGTTTTTACTTTTAAACCAATAAAAAATTCTGTTTTTACTTTTACGTTTTTATCCCTTGATCTTCTAATACCACAAATATTAATTTCTAATTAAAAGACATGCATGCAAAACATATGAATTAATTTATAAGCACAAAGATCGTATGATCAAGATGTGCTAGCTGATAGTTTTATTTATATATATATATATATATTTATATTTGTAAAAAAAAAAAACAAACAAACAAACTAGAGAAAGAATATGAGAGGAAAAAAAATAATTCGAATGTATGTAGTACCTACATGTATATATATAATGTTGTATATTTGATTTTAAACTAAAATATAATTTAACTACAAGCGTAGATTAACCATTATGACATCTGGCCAGAATATACCTATTGAAAGATATTATACTTTATTAACTTATTATTATATAAAGATATTTCCTAAAATTTACTTTTTTTTTGTATTATATTATGCATTAATTAAAATTTTTTGTAAAATATTATATATATACATTTTTTATTAAAAATCTTATCTCACCCAATTAGATAAACGTGCTTTGCACGTTGCTCAAACTTAGTCTTTCTAAAACACATATATTTATATGTTCTTGAAGATGTAGGGCTAGCACTAGTCTAAATTAGAAAAAACTGATGACATCTCTTATATTATTATTATTAAAAAAATGGTATATCCATAGAATTTCTTTATTTCATTTTTCCCTAATAAAGGTAGCTTGCCACTAAAATAAGGGTGCTTTCAAGTAAAGCAACAGTAGTCTACAAGTAATTTCTATTTTACTATTCTTTTAGGTCCATCCAATTGGACGTTACTTAAGTTTTTAAAAACTTATCTCATTAAGGAAGAGAGGCGAAATAGAGATTTTCGAGCCTGTGCATGTAGATAGATGTAATCCAACTTTTCAGGCACCAACGGCTTCTAATAGCGCATGTGCATATATTAAAAATATAAATTTGAATTATAAATTAAAAATTCACCCTTTCCTCAATAATTCAAATTAAAATTTCATAATGTGCAATACTTCGAATTAAAAATATTGAAAGAAAAAAATATTCAGATTTTTCAATAAATATAATTTTATATTACAATATTCAATTTTGTTGGAATACATAATTACGTCACAAATATTTCGATTTTTCTAATAGATAAATAAGTAATAAGTCATAATTAAAATAAGATATTTTCACAAAGATATTGATATATTTGGGAGTATTGTATAGTTAAGCAATTTGGGCCTTGGGGTTTTATTAGGAACTTCGAAACTAATAATTTGGAAAACAAAAATATCTACCACATTTTTAATACATATAATTATTTATTACAATAATCAAAATTATTCTAATTTACAATTATAATAAAAAATTTCAAATTTATTATATATAGAAAAATAAATAGGCCATAAATAGAATAATATATCTTGACAAATAAATTTTAATTTTTTGGAATATAGAGTAATTTCGGTCAACAACAAAATAGATAATTTTAGATTAAAATTTTTTTTATAGATTTTTTAATTAATAATAAATATTATTATTTATTAATATATTCATAACTATTATACAATAATTGTTAAAATTTGTAATCATTGATGAGACCCACCTCTTTATCAAATTCTAAATAGTAAAACTTATATCATCTCATCTCACTATCCAAATACATTTTTTTTACAAATTACCTCATTTAATTTTAATTCAAAAATTTTATTATTATTTAAAATATTTTATCTCGTCTTATCTAAATTGAGTAACAAGACCTTATGTGTCGTATAAAGGATTTACTTGATCATTTCATCATGGTGCAATTGCGATCATTCAGGTCAAAAAATAAAACAGTTTTCTCGTATATTTTAAGAAGGGTTCGACTTCCCTCTTGTAGCTCAAGAACAGTGCATCTCCAATTATTAAAATTATAGCCTTCCATGTCATCAACAGACAATAAACAACATGGATCAAGTTTAACAAAATGATGTTGTTTTTTTGGTGAGCACTCCGCCGAAATGAGATCCTACGTGTTTAACCGCTTCTGCATATAGTAATCTCATTCTAAAGTTTTAAAATTGAAAGTAGATAGGATGTTTAATATGTACTTTTTATAGATAAAAGAGATTAAAATAGTAGGTAAATCTGACAATATTAATAACATAAAGTTTATATTTCTCTTAAAATCTAATTACAAATTAATACTTAAATTTTGCGATTTCTCAAATAGCTAGATCGGTTTTCAATATTTGTATAACTTGTGTATGAAGAAATCTAGTTTAATTATATCAATTTTGAAAACCAAAAGAAATCTAGTTTAATTGTATCAATTTTAAAAACAAAAAGGAAAGCTGAACCCTTTTAAGAATAAGAGGAAAGTTCTCGCAGGTTCCTAGAAAAACAATCTGGCGTGGATATCATATTCTCCACACTGTTGACGGTTGTAAAAGAAGTTTAAATACAATTTAATTTACAAATTAAACCATATTTTGTCAATGAGTCTATATCAACTTATAAATATAATTTCTTTTTCAAAAATAAATTCAAGAAAAATGAGAGAGATCGAATCATATTTTATTGCTCACCTCCTCCCGTACTTTGCATTTCCCAAAGTTTCTCCGATGTGAATAACTTGAGTTTCCTCAACAAGTATACCAAAGAACGAGAGTTTAGAGGGAATATTTTGATATTAGTATTATTTTAATAGATTTTTTCCAAATTAATTATATATTATATATAAATATTTATATGTATATAAAATAACAATTAATAGAATTAATATATATATGTAAGTGTGTATTATATATAGACGAATTGAAGATTTATAAAATAAATATATGTTAAAAAATTCACAAACTTGTATTGAGACAAAAAAAAAATAATGAGATTATTAAGAATAATAATATTTCAAAAAAAGGAGAACGATGAGACATATTTAAATTTATAAAAAAATAAAAATTATATAAGTATATTTTATATTCTAAAATTAATTAAATACTATCTAGATTTAAAATTTACAAAAACTTCATTTAAATATAAGAAAATTATAAAAATAGTTTGAAATAGAATGGGAACTGAAATGTCAATTTCAATCGAAATGGTCTGAATTTGAAACGAAATAATATGAAGAGATATAGTGTACCAGACACTACACCAAGACTTGAGAGACATGCATTAAATTCTTTTTTGAACTAATTAATGTTAATATTCATTCTTCCACATGTTCATAGTGATACAGTAGATTTTATGTCTCTCCACATGTATTATTTAAATAAATAATTATAAAATATGTCATTATCACAGTTATGTTTGAAATCTTTTGCTCATTTTAATTTCCATAAGATGTCAGGCAATAGTTCAAAAGATTTTGTATATGTTTGAAATCCATCCATTATTTGCAGCCAATAGGGAAGAAGATGTCGGCCGCATATTATTAATTGTCACTATTTATTGTTATTTTAGTATCTATAAATAAATAGTTTATAAGTAAATGAAGGCATTTCTTAAAACTTTCTTTCATGTCTACTACTTCTAATTTTTTTGAAAATTAATCTTCTTATAAGTATAATGTTTTTAATAAAATTAAATTTTCATATTGTTATAAACCGATTTGTATGAACACCTTTAGTCATCATAATTGACCGCACTTAGCCGTCATAATTGACCGTTCTTAGCCGTCAATTATGACCATCCATAGTCGTTATAATTGACCGTCCTTACCGCCAGTAGCCGTCATAATTAACCGTCCTTAATCGTCAATTATGATGGTCAAAACCATATTTGTACTCCTATATATATGGGTATTATTCAAGATTTTCAATATTGAATAACAACTTCCCATCAATCTCTCTCTCTGAAGTAGCAGACTCGTAGTGGCTATCCTATTTGAGTTTTCGATTACACTTCTTTTCATAACATGTAATCAGCACGAGGTTCTGTTAATTCTAAAGCTAGTGGTCTTCTACTTCAAATAAATTTTTCAATATATTATTTACAATCTCCAAAGTGAGTATTAAAGATTATATTCCTTATTACTAGTTGATAAAATTTTATATTTATTCACATAGTTTACATCTAAGTTATATCTATCGTGAATTAAAATTTTCATAATTTACATTTCAGTTATATCTGTGGTTAATTTTTATTCACATAGTTTATATATAAGTTCTATTTATTTTTTATACTTGTTATGAATTATTGATGATAAAATTCATCTTAGAATAGAAATGAAGCATCCCTAAAGGATCGCCCTAAACTAATAATTTTATTGAGTATATCATAATAAAAGATCTATTGATTCTCTGAGATAGTTTAAATGAGTGATACGTGTACCAAAAGCTCATTATGATTAATGCACCTAAAGTTGCATAATTGAAATTGTGTAGAGAAAAGCCACTAAAGAATATCTGTTTAAAATGAATGCCTCGAATGTGCTCTGAAGTAGTAATATCGAGTGTGAAAGTTTACAAGATATTCTAAACTTATATCTTGTTTTCTAGTGGCTGAGCAAAATAATAAGTTTTTGTTAAGAAATCATAAGTCATGTCCTCCTAGTTTCACGTCATTCCCTAAAGTGAATGGTATTGGATTTATATAATTTCTAGAAGCGAATGATGCATTTTTTTAAAAAAACCAAGAGCTTGGACATGGTAATGAATATCTTTACAGTACTTCTAGGATTTCGAGCCAGAAGCTCGTATTAGAAAAACTACCGGCTTTGTCTTTGAGATAATATTATATAACTATTGAATAAAATATTATGATGCATCAAAAGTGATATGATTCAAAATATTTTTATGTTTTTCATGATTAACTTGATCATTCGAAATTAATTACGATAAGTCAAATAATTTTCATATGGATGTTAATAAAAGAACCAGAAGATTCTTTTACTATAAAGTCTTTCCACCATGAGCAGAAAGAAAAATTTTCTAGAAACAAATAAAATGAAATAATTTGACGTTATCTTGATTATCATAGGTGAATTGAAAGTTCAGATGATAATTAATTTATTGATACAATAAGATAAAAAGATATCATATTCTATCTGTTAAAATCCTAGCGAGAATTGAAGTTCTTGTAGGAAAATTAAGAAATTTAACAGTCTAATGAACATAAGACATGTCTAAAAGCATGTGAGACCTATTAATACAAAAGATAAAGCATCCCGAAAGAGAAAAACATAAAGAAAAGAAATTGGTACTCCTGAAGAGGTCGTACCCACAAAACAAGCAATAAGATCCATCCAAACTTTATGTACAAAATTTTCTTATAATAAAAACTCTTGAAGAGTATAATCCTCCTGAAGAGGTTTTTCATGAAATGTCTTCCCTTGAAAAGGGACATGTACATGAAAATAACGAGATTTCGATACATTTCATGAATATTGGAGAAATTTTGGATAGAAATAAAACCGTTGTCGACAACGTATTTTTATATAAGATGACACTTGATATTACCAGAAGTAATGAAAAAAGTGAGCCAAGAATCATAGAAGAATATACCGATGTAAAAATATTGGCCAAAATAGAAAGAAACAATTTTTGCAGAATTGATATCACTAGTAAAATGTGATACATATGGACTCGTAATCCAAGCACCTAAGAGGTGATACTTGTTGAATATCAATGGGTATTTGTATAAAGGAAATGAAAATGTGATAAATAAATCACGAGTCGGTTTCTCGTAAAAATAATATTGATATGCTTTTGAAGTGGATGCAATTATATTAAGGTTTTTATTAGCTTGATAGTTACTGAGAGTTTGGGTATACATGATTAACTGTATATTTATATGTATCGTTAGATATGAAATGCATGAAGCATATAATCTTGAAGTACTTGTTCTATCAAGTTTCAAAAGTTCTTATATGATCTAAAACAATCTAAATACATGTGAAAAAAGCTATTTTTCATATATTTTTAGTATTTATATTAGCTTTTATTGCATTTTATATAGATAATTTAAATGTCATTGAGGTTCTAGAAAGAGCTCATAAAAACTGCACATATTTGAAATATATCAGAAACTCTTTCAGCTTCGAAGGGGAGATGAATGAAATTATTAGTTCTAAAATACCATCTCTTAAATGCAATTAGTATTTTAGATTCATATTATGGTTTTTTAAGAAATGTGCATTATTAAAGTAGAAATAAAATGGAGCATACATAACATTTACCAGAAGATAGAAACACAATATGAATATTTGTTAAATATTATTTTATTATCTTGAAACAAAATTACAGAAATTTGAGACTCTTCGCCTCATTCTTTAAAAGATCTTCCTCTTCAAAAACTTGCATGGCATCTTTATCTAAAGGAATAGGTAATCGAAAAGAAGAGTCAAGTAAGGATTTTAAATTTTTATTATTTTGCTTTATTGTTCCTATCTTCATGTTGGACTCCAGAAGAAGTTGCTGAATGATAGAAATTTTCTCGTTGAGTTTGTCAACCTCACAAGTTTTGGATTATAGTTGTTAAGAAAATGCGACAATGATTGATGAGTATCGGATACCGAGACTCACAAGCTCGTAGATAGCATCATTATCTGACTTATTAGTCAGATTATTATTATATTGCATTATAGCACCTATGGTAGAAGCAGAAACAACTGGTGAACGATGTGTAAATACCTCATATATTAGTCACAAGAAAATTGCTGGGCCATTGTAGAGTAAGAATGTAGAAAGAGATTATAGAGTAAGAATGCAGACTAATTACAGAAAAGTAAAAAAGATGGGATGCGAATGAAGATAAGCTGAATATTTCTTTTATAGAGAAAATTATATATATTGATAGAGGATACGTTAAATACAAATATCCTACAATAATTTATTAAGCCGTGAAATTAAAAGTAGCTTGCCCATACTCTCTTAGAAATTGAACTTTTTTCTGATATCTATTGCGAGATTAAATGCAGCTTGTCCTTATTCTATAAGTATTTGGACTTCTTCAAATATCCGTTGCTGTTGATCCTGAAGATCACGGGTATACTGTTTTAGCGCCTTATTCACCTCCTTCAGTTTCTTGTTCTTATGACTCTTCATAGAGAGCTTTTAACTCAATTAAGATATTTGATTATTGAGTTGGTTGACCTCATTCAATTTAGCTAATAATTTTCGAGATATGGTTATAACAGAGGCAAAATATTGATTACTAAGAAATCTTGATTCTGAAACGACATCAGAATAAATCCTTCCAGAAAAATGAATCTATACTCCTATCATAAGAGCAAAATCCTCAATTGAGTAAAAGGAAGGACAAAGCATCTCTATTACTTCACAGCGTCTCTCATGAAGTATCTCTCTACAAGAGACAAGAGATATAGTATCATAGCCCTGCGGCGCCTAACAGCTACAGAAGAGCTGTAAAATCCTGCGATACTTGTCTGGTCTAAAAATGTGGCCACCATTTTTGTTGAATATGGAGGTTGGAGGCTTAATTTTGATGACTTCTCCACTAACTATGTTATTTACAAGAACTCTAGAAGAGCAGTGAATTTGATGTTAAAACGATCTTGAATCAATATGGCGAATTTGTTTACCAAAACATTACCAACTGTATCATTTAAAGAGTTGGTACATAATATTGAGATGCATCAACTGAAGACATTTCACTATAAAGTCTTGAAGAACTTTTATATGGACAAAGCTCATTCCCTAAGCACTCTAATAATTGTTCGATCACTTGATATGCAGAAAGACTCATTTCGTCCTTATGAAGACGATGAAGAAATTTTTGGTCTTGAAGTACTTTATCTCAATGCAATTAGAGCCCTGATGTATCTTGCAAATTGCACTTGGTCTGATATTGCATTTTTAGTTAATTTATTTATAAGATATAGTTCTGCACCAACTCGAAGACATTGGAATGGTATTAAACATGTCATTCGTTACCTTCGAGGTACGATTGATATGAAATTATTTTATTAATATGGATCAAGTCCACAATTAGTTAGATATACAGATGCAGATTATCTTTTAGATCCACATAGAAAGATCATTGCAATTCATGAGAAGAAATGTAAAATTGATGTCAAACAGATACGATCAAATGATAATTTGACAGATTTATTCACTAAGGCATTACCAATCACACAACATTTAAGAAGATTGAGCAGAATATTGGAATGCGAAGATTTCAAAACCTATCATAATGCACTTTTCAGGGGGAGTAAATGTTTTGAAGACTAGTACTGATTGTACTCTTTTTTTTTCGCTAAGGTTTTTTCCCATTGAGTTTTCCTTTGTAAGGTTTTAATAAGGCAATCCTAAAGCGTTTGGCAGTACACATGAATGCTGTACTATTTTTTCTTTGCCATTGGTTTTTTTTTTTTTTCCACAGGGTTTTTCCTTGGCAAGGTTTTAATAACGCATATTCTTTATATGTGGTCATCCAAAGCGGGAGTGTTATAAACTAACTTGTATGACCACCTTTAGCCGTCATAATTGACCGTCCTTAACCATCATAATTGACCGCCCTTAGCTGTCAATTATGAACGTCCGTAGTAATCATAATTGACCGTCCTTACCGCCCGTAGCCGTCATAACTGACCGTCCTTAGCCTTCAATTATGATTGCCAAGACCGCCTTTGTACTCCTGGATATCATTCAAGGTTTTCAATATTGAATAACAACTTCCCATCAATCTCTCTCTCTCTCTCTCTCTCTCTCTGAAGTAGCAGACTCGTAGTGGCTATCCCATTTGAGTTTTCTCTCACACTTCTTTTCATAACACATATATGATTTCTGTCTATTGCTTTTATTCATGCAAAGGGTAGGTTATACCGCCTTTTATTATTAATATATATAATAAATATAAGGTAGGTTATATCGTAGATTATTACTATTTTATTTTTATATTACCTGGGATAGCATGAAATCTATTTCGTTGGACTGGAACTTCAGGAGCTCTGGTAACTTTTTAGAATATTTTTACAACTTAATCATAATTATATTTTTCTTATCATTTGACAGACTTGACAGGCTAAGAACATAATTTTTTTGAGAGAGAGATGAGGTTTAATGACATATTCCTATTTCATAATCTAATTTAATTTTATTTTGAGAAAAAGAGATGCTATTGTTGACGTTGTTGCTTCTGTAATGGGGATAATTTGACCTAATACTGTGGATCTTCTTCATCGTACTTGAGGATAGGGTTGCAAACAAGCTGAGTTCAAGCGAGCCTGGAGTGTGCGAGCTCAGCTTGTTCACTACTTGAGTCGACCTTGGACTCAGCTCGTTTGTCAGCTGAGCCTATGAGCCAGTTTGAGCTCGGCTTGTTTAGAAGGAAAATGAGCTCGAGCTCGGTTATGTTCATGAGCCGAGCCCAAGCTCGACTCGAACTCGGCTTGCTTATGTCAAAATCTCACTAATTAAAATTAAAAATATAAACATATAAAATTATAAAATTAAAATAAATGCATCAGTAAAATAACAAATTAAATACAAATTTACATCAAGAGTATTATGGCTATGGACCTATGGTACAATATTAAACGAAATTTTACATGTGAATAAAAATTAATTACAACAATAAATTATGGAATAATATACATTATATTTCAAAACAAAAAATGGGTTGTCAAATGACTAAGTCCTTAGCCTTCATGGAATCATAAATGGAGACAGAAATCTTGACATTGTTGCCCTGCATACACTAATACACTAAAAAATTAGTGTTATTTTTAATCCCTTGCTCAAGTACTATTAACTTAGTAATACTGTCAAGGGATATCCCACAAAAAATGCAAAACTTAATTTGCCTATAAAATTAATATCATATCTCTAACAAGTTACACAATACAATTCTACAAGTAATATCATGAATAAATATGTGCATTAGGGATTTAGACAAGTTTTGAAATCTGATATCATCATGACAGTCACATAAGTCAGCAAGTTTTCAAAATCTGATAGAAAGATGTGCATCAATGATTCAGCCAAGTTACCAAATGCATTATTTAGTTACCACATAACAGATCCAAAACAACGACCTAGCAATAGGCAATAGGCATGACTCATATCAGCCAGACAACAAATTGTGAGGTAGACAAGTTGACAACTTCAATGGGCACAGACATACAAAATACTCAATACTCAATACTCTCATACCAGCCACAAAATATCAATACAAAATATATACAAAATGTAGTTGGTAGTTACTAGCCACAGGCCCACAATACTCAATAGGCAGCATACTCTCATACCATAGGCAGGTACCAAATAAGTTACCAAAGAAGTTATAAGTTCATAACAAGTTACCAAAGTTCAACAAAATCAGACAGACATTTTAAAGATGGCCAATTGCAGTTACCAAAACAGATGTTCACAATAAGTTACCAAAGTTCAAGAAAATCATTCAGATAACTGCAGACTGCAGTTACCAAAATTTAGGAAAATCACAATGACAGGAAATTACCAAACTTATACAAAATCTAAGTTCACCATGTTAGAAGTCAGCAAGTTCCCAAACTTGAATAAGATCACCATGACAACCTGCACACAGTGACACAGTAAAAAACATTAATATAATTTTTATTCCCTTGCAAAATTACTCAAGTACTTTTAGCTTAGTAATATTGTCAAGGATGTTTGCAATGCAAAATTTAATTCGCCATTTAAAGAAATTTAAGAAATCTAGATGGTGAGGAGTTATAACTTAGAAATTACCTGAACTATCATGACTCATATCATCCCAAACAAATCAGATAGAACAACCAAACTATCCAAATATTACAAAGTAAATTGTCCAAATATCATATAGCAAATCATATAGATTAACCAAAACAAACCAGATAAAACTAGAAAACTGCCCAAATGCACCATTTTTTCAACATGCTCAAAAATATAATCTAAGTCTGTATGGGCCTATTGCTATGGCAAGAGAATATGAGTTTCTGATGGACCATCCATCTATTGACAAGAAAAAAACAATATTTAGTATTTTTGCAAATAAATTAATAATAGTAAGTATAAAATAGTAAAATAGTAATAGGCAATTAAAATAAATAAATTACACTTACAGAATTTGTTGATGATCTTTTAAGCCCATATAATGCTCTAACCCAATCAGACCTAAATAACAACGTCTGGACAGTTTCATTCTTCAATGAAGCTCAATGAGGATCAATAACTCTGCCTCCTGCGCTGAATGTTGATTTTGAGCTAACTGTGGTAATTGGTGTAGCCAAAATATCTCAGGCCAGTTTGGACAAAGTTCGAAAATTGAGACTATTTGTTTTCCACCATACCAAGACATTAAAACTTGCATTTGAACCATTTTCACAAATATAAATGCTCTCATCTAAATAATTGTTCAGTTCTGATTTACTAGGTTGCATAGTATCTACACTTCTAATAAAAGATTTAAATAATGGCTGGCCACTTTGCATACTTCTCCCAGTCCCAACACTTGAGGAAGAACCAGATACATTCATTCGAGTATTATCCTGCTCTCTTTGTGTCTTAAGAGTTGAATTGTATTCATGAACATACTCATTATATAACTCAAGCAACACTTGAGAGACATGATCAATATTCTTAGCAGAGTCCGGCCCGTGATAAATTAAAGGAAAACAAAACTAGATTAGGACCATTTTGAATCTAGGATCTAACACCGCAACAATTGACATCAATAAATTACACTCTCCCCAATATTTGTCAAACTTAGCACTTATTTTTCTTACCATTGATTTTATGTACTCATTCTCATCTCTACTCTTATTACCTAAGATGTCATTCATTCTCCAAAATTCAGAAAGAAATAAGTTTGCTGTTGGGTAATCACTTCTAGATACAATATTGGTGACTTCATTGAAAATAGTTAATAGTTGACAAACATTTTCAACTTGCCCCCACTCTTCAACAGTTGGAACCCATTCAAAACTTCTATCTCTATCAGCATATCTAGGGAAAACTTCTTTAAACTGAATTGCAGCATCCAACATTAAATAAGTGTTGTTCCATCTTGTAGGCACATCTAAAATCAGTTTCTTTGAGGGCAATTGTAACTGTTTTGCAATTTCACTAAACTGTTTTAGCCTACTCTCTGATGCTACAAGATATTTTATACCATCTCTAACATAATCAACAATATCCCTAATCTCCCCAAGTCCATCTTGTATAAGTAAATTTGTTATATGTGCACAACAACGTACATGAAACAGTTGCCCACTTACAGACAGTGTTTTCTTCAACCTAAAATCATCTTTCGAAATCCGAATGGCAACATCATTAGAACTAGCATTATCAACAGTAATTGAACTAATTTTATTTTCAATCTCCCAATTTTGGAAACACTTTTCTAAAGCATTAGCAATAAGAAGGTCAGTATGTGGAGGTGACACATTACAAAAGTTCAAGACACGCCTCTGAAGATGCCAATTAGAGTCTATAAAATGACATGTCACTACCATATACGAAAGTTGAGAAAGCAACCCCTACCCACCTCAAAGGTGGGGGACCGTTCAAATATTCATTGCCTAAAAGTGAGGATGGTGGACCGTTCAAATCTTGTACCTCGGATTACCTCCAATTTTAATGGTTTAATTGCTTTTAATATACCAGAATCTTGCTGAGATGAGGAGAGTTAAAAAGAGTAGGCAATAAACATGTCAAAGATATTTGTCCCTAAAGAATGATCATGACCATTGGTAATCCTAGTACAAGAAGAGCTCTCTTCATTTCTCCTTAATCACATATACCAAGACCCCCTTCCTTGTTTGGCTTACAAATCTTATCCTATGTAACCCATTTTTTATTCTTTTCCCCTTCTTGTATTAAAAAAGAAAAAAAAGAAAGAAAGAAGATGAAGAAGAAGAAGAAGAAGAAGAAGAAGAAGAAGGAAAAAAAAGAAGAATAAAAAAAAAGAAAAAACTACCAAAGAAGTAGAAAACTCTTTCATAACTCTTCCGGACATTCAAAACTAAGATGACATGTTGTATAAGGGTAAGTCTTCCACCGCTAGACAAGCATGCAACCCTCCAACCTACTAGTCTTTTCTTTACCTTTAGCATGGCATGGTTTATTTGTTGGAGGGTTCAATACCGGCATAGCCCTAAATCAAAGCCATAAGGCCCACGATAGCCCAATATGCATAACAGATAGTCATCCGGAGAGGCCACTAGGCCATCCTGATTAATAAGAGGGATAAGACATTTCTAATAGATATTCACAACATGACGGTCAGATAACTCTAGTAATTTAGGGATAAGTCGCAGGGCTATATACTGCGTGAAACTAATATATTTATAGTATTAATTCTATAGACCTCTATACCTATATATATGGATAACAGGTAATTCTTGATTATTTGATTACATTCTTGAGTTATTATCTATCATTTGTTACTAACTTAAGTATTAGGGTTGCATAAGCACCGAGTGCCACTAGGTTAACAATCACGTTTGGTGGTAAGACATGACCTTTACACTTGTGTTGAGAGGGCTCCCAAATATGTACATTAATCTTTCTTCTTTAGAACTTGTTGCTTTTAAAATAATTGATTTTTCTAGTTGTTGAAATCTTGGTAGGAAAGTATATGGACTCCCTATTTAAATCAAGGGCCTATTCTATCATAAAACTCCAATGTGGGGAAAGCCCATAGGAGAGGTCCTAGGCTGATAAGAAGAAGTAAGGGAGTCCAAAGTGCATCGAAATTATACATGCACCAAACCATCTTTCATGAAAAAATAGAGATTTCATGCAGTTACATTAGGGGTGTGCAAATTTTTTACCCTTTCGATTCCAACTCCGACGGAATCAGAGTGTTCGAAAATCGATGTCAGAATCGGAGCCCCATTGGTCTCCGAATTCCTACTTTGATTTCTAATTTTTTTAAAAAGAACTAGAAGCAAAATGACGCCGTTTTGCATTTGAATTTTTTTCACTTTTTTTTTTAACTGAAACGACGCCGTTCCATTTAAATGGGAACGACGCCATTTTGAACACCTCAAAATGCTTTGTTCCCTTCTTTCTTCCTCACTTGGTCACTCCTCTCCTTAGCTCTTAGCCTCTCATAGACACTAACTCACCATGATTCTTCTCTCACGCCACACGACGCCATATCCCACAATCAAGCAAGATTCCATTGTTAACATCACTCCACCATAGATTGCTTCATTTCACCGTCGCCGCAGTGCCTTTTTCCCCCAAGTTTTTGCCAATTGGTAATTTGAATTTAGGAATTTGCTCCAAATTTTGGATATTATTTCTTATTCAAATTGGAAATTGGATTGTGTAGATTATATAATTGTGTGAACTAATGTATTGAGGAAATGGTTGTGATGTTTTTTTTGTTAAAGTTCTTGATTTTGGACTGTGAATGTAAGGTGTTTGTGAAAATGTCATAAACAAAAAATAAACGTGTTTGTCTTTTTGATCTATTTTCCTATTATTATTATTATTATTATTATTATTATTATTATTATTATTATTATTATTATTATTATTATTATTTTGTTCATGCAAAGATGAAAATCAGTGTTTTAATCTCAACTTAATAATAATTAGCTTTCTTGAGGAATGTCTCTTTCGTGAGTTGTAGAGTCATAACTCAGGTTAGATCACTTTGGGTAATTGTAGTTTGTACTAATTCTGAACTACCTACCATTGATTTCATGATATGCACTCTAAATTAGAAAGCTTGCAATATGTACTAATTATACCATAATGCAGGTTAGATCAAGAAATGAACTAATTTTTTGAATGTCCTACCAGTTTTCTTGCATATAATACTAACATGTATAGATGCCCAAATAGCCTTTATTATTTCGATTTGCAAGTACATTTATCAATGAATAAAGTGGTATGCAGATCATGTCTATATATACTAACATTTATATGTTTGATAAATATTATTTCTTGAGTCAAGTGCTTCTAATAGCTAGCATTCATGAAACTTGGTGAAAAAAAAAATCAATTTGATTTTTCTTGGATTCATCAAATCAAAATCAATTTGATCTTCAGTACGTAGTCCAAGTAAAAGTAGCGACTCCCCCTGAATTATTTGTACCGTCCTAAGTTGCAATATCTCAGTAATTCTAGGATAAAAAATTACAGCCAAATTGATCCCTTAATTGACAAAACTGGTTGGAGATAAAAAGGAGCAGATACTCTGAAGATATGCAGTAATTTCTAACACTTCTGTCAAATAATCCAGCAACTCGTCATCTTCTAAATTAGAATTGAGAAAAGCTTCAAATCGGATTTGGTGCGAAATGTTATTTTACACCTTTCATTAAAAAAATGACACGTAAGTGGTCTACGTTTATTTAAGGTGGAACCTTTCGCTCTCTGTTTTTTCATAAAGCCACTCTGATGTCTCTCTTTCTCCACCCCAGCTCTCATCTCCGTTACCATCAGTCATCTCTCTCTCATCTCAAACTCGTCACCTCCCTTTCCATACTAGATTTTATTCCAAACATTTGACCTCCCAGTTTCTTCGTCCTTGATGGAGCTTGAAGTGTAAAAATAAAGGAAAACTTTCTTGCTACTCAATCTTTCAGGACCCCTTCCTCATAGAGCTGCTTTAAGATTATCTATGGAGAACACCTGCTAGTGAACTCATAAAAATTAATTGTATTAGTAAGGGTTCTATGACAGTTTATACAGAATCAAAATTTAACAGAAAACCTTGATTATTGAGAAGATCTTAACCCAAATAGCCATTTTCTAACTAAATAACAATTTCAAATCCAGGCAACCAATAATATAATAATATATTGCGTAAACTGCTTCACCCAATAAAGAATTTGTTAGAGACCATATTTCTGCCTAGTTTTCAAATCGAGATGAAGATTTGGACAAACACTAAACAAGTCTCATTCTCAATAAAATACGTTCTTGTTACACTGATAGCTCCCAAACTCAGATAATATGAAAATAAGTAAATGGGTTTCTCTTCGGGTGAGAAAGTACCGTAAGTTTTTGAATAACAATTGGTTACTTGCTTTAATTGATATCTTTCGGCTACTTTAAATAAGCCAAGCCATGTACAAGGAAACCGAAATAAAAGACACCTGCAACCGGTAATTGCTAGTAACCGAAAACCCATTACAAACACAAAGACACGTGACAACCGAAAAAGAGAGCATACTAAAATAACGTGCAGAAAACATGACTAACGGAAATAACAAGCATTCCAAAAATAAACATCAAATAACGTAAACTCCCTACTACTAGCAACCCAGTCGACGCAAGCGAAATCTTCTCGTTAACTACTAATGAACCAGTCAATTCATGCGAGATGATCTTCATGTGCTAACGACCCAGTACTTCCCCTGCATCTCCACATCTCTTGCTAATGGCCCAGTATTCTAGTCTTTCACGTCCACTCTCCCAACATTGTGGCCTATCATACACTTGATGAATAAGAAGAACGAAAGCAATAAAAGAAAATTGCAAATGTGAAGAGATAGAAACCTTTTACTTGCTCAACCTTGGGCGATAAGGCTGGAGGTACGAATTAAGAAACAGAGATGACATTTTATATATGTGAATGCCTGAGATAATCAAAACTATTCCAAAAATCTCTCCTAATTCCTCTCTCGCTCTGGGTTTCAGTGCCCTTCTAAGAGAGAGAGAGAGAGAGAGAGAGAGAGAGAGAGAGAGAGAGAGAGAGAGAGAGAGAGAGAGAGAATTGCATTACATTTGTTTACGTGTATTTTGATAATCAGTGAAGGAGAACTAATATGCAACAGGAAGCTCATATATCTTCATTTCTTTCATTTATTTATTTTTAGATAGAAATGTTTTCTTTTTTTTCCCTTCTCAACATTTTAATCTACTGCAGCAAATTCAACAAAATTAAGTTGTCTTTGCAAGAAGTAATCCCTCATGCACAAAATTTTTCATATGACGAATTACATAATCCCAGTTCATGAGGATCAAATAGAGAGGGATAGGCTTACAATTTAGATAAAATTCTTTATTTAGGTTTCAGCTAACTTTGCTCTGTTATAAATAAACACATATGCCAAAGAAAACCATGGTCATGGTACTGCACTCTGAAGCACCTTTTAGTTCCAAAGTACATTGAAATAAAAGAATAGAGGAACAATGCTTTGTTCTCGTAAAATTTTTGAGAAATCAGAAAGAATCTATGTCCAGATTTCACATAATGATTCTATAAAGAAGTTTCCTACCTCCACAATGAATGATGATACCTATACCCCCTGAAGGAGATTGCAATATATTCCATAACACAAAAGGTGCCTTTGTGTGTGTGTGTGGAAACCTCTGCGTGCCTTCCCATGTTGGAACTCTCACCAACCGTTGAATCCTCAGTCTTAAACCCATCATCACATTAATATTTATTAATCAAATCTTCATAAAGCAATTTTATTTTATACCATACTCGCTAGTCAGAGGGGGAAGAATTGACCAATATCTTCTTAATTATTTATGTTTTTTTTTTTTTTTATTACTGTTTTATACTTTTTGGATATTTTATATATGCATAGTACATGTCAGTTGCTCTATAGGCCTTTATAAATAGCTTATCTGTTTGATACCTTTACTTGACAACTGTGTTATGCCAATTAGTCTATGCATTAAGTATATATACATAATTATATATATATATTGAGAATTAAGTATTGATGTTTATATATATGTGTCAGATTTTAAGGTATGGATGCGCAACCATATAGGACTCCAGAATAGGATTAGGATGCCACAATTCCGTCTCCAGTATCGAGATTTAGACCCACTTTCAGAACACAAACTTCGTATACAAGTAGTTGATTCTCACTCCCGGTAGACATAGAAGATGAGGATACATTTAATGAGGAGGATGAGATGACTATTGGGGATGAGCCAGATGTACCACCTCTATCCATGAGGCCACCACAACTACAATCAAATAAAAAAAGGTCATGGACGTGGGAATATTTCACCAAGGTTGACGGTAATCCCGAGGAACTGCAAGTGAGTTGCAATCATTGTGGCCAACATGTTGGATATCATTCAAAGAAATAAGGTACCACTTGTTTGATATCACATCTTAATGGTTGCCAGAGGTATAAGATATTCCAAGGGATTGGCGGCTAAAGATCAGACCATGCTTAATTACGAAACTTCTACTTCGACTGATGGTATTCAACTTAAGAAAATGGTCATCCCTCAATATAGTGAGAAGATGCTGAGAGATGCGCTTGCAGAGATGATAATTAAAGATGAGATGCCTTTTACTATAGTTGACAAAAGAGGGTTCCGAAAGTTTATCAAGTTGCTTGAGCCACGATTCCCATTGCCATCACGGTATATAGTGATTCGAGATTGTATGAAAAGGCATTTAAAAGACAAGGTTGAGATGAGAAATGTGTTTGTGACCGCTGGCCAGAGAGTCTCATTTACCACTGACACATGGATGTCAATACAGAACGTTTCCTACATGTGTATCACAGCACACTATATTGACAGTGAATGGAAATTAAAAAAATGGATTATTGGATTCAAAGAAATCAATGATCATAAGGGTGTATCCATTGGGGTGGAGATGGATGATTGCTAGAAGGATTGGAGAATTCAAAAAGTTTTATGAATTACAATTGACAATGCTAGTGCCAATGATACTGCAATTGAATTGTTCAAGTAGAATACAAGGGTGAGAGATGATGTCATATGGGGCCATGAGTTTATCCATATTCGATGTTATGCTCATATAATCAACATGATTGTTACTGAGGGGTTAAAAGATGTTGACGATTCTATTACAAAAATTCGCAACATTGTGCTATATGTGAGGGCTTCCCCCCAAAGGCTTAAAAAGTTCAGGGCAATAGAAGAACAGCTTGGGATAAAACATTCATGGACGCTGTGCTTGGACGTTTCAACTTGATGAAACTCTACATATATGATGTTGGATGTGGCATAGAAGTACCAAAAAGTGTTTGAGCGGATGGAGGTGGAGGATGTGGGCCTTAAGTATGCTTTGCTGGAGTCTGCACGAAAGGGGCTCAGTCTGCCGAACACACATGATTGGACGAGTGTAAGGTTCTTTGTCACATTTTTGCATATCTTTTATGACATTACTATGCAGATTATCTAGATCTGCATATACGACTACAAACTTGTGGTTCAGTCAGATCTCGGCACTACAACATCACTTGAAAGATGGTTATGATGACCCTATCGGACTATTATCTGGTATGGCTCAGAAGATGCTTACCAAATATAATAAATATTGGGGACAAGTTGAGAAGATAAATAGATTACAATTTATGGCTGTGATCCTTGATCCCCGAATCAAGTTGGCCGTGATAGAATATTGGGCAAATTCCATCCTCAGGGCAATGAAGGCTGGATCGTTTATTATAGTGGTTAAAATTGATTTTGATGACTTATACAACCACTACAAAAATAGTGGACAACCTTCATCTGCAATGGGTACTTCACACTCGATTCTGACACCTCCCTCCGATGACCTTAGCTCAGATGGAGCATTGCATCGACGCCGTCGAAATTACGACGTTATGAATGAGTATCATCAGCTCGTTGTATCGAAGAATATTATGGGGTGTACTTTGAAGGTTCAATGGTATTTTATGGAAGAGGTCGAGGCACCTAATGTTGTATTTGAGATATTAATTTGGTGGAAGACTAATTCAACCAAGTATCCAATCATTTCCCGTATTGCCTAAGATGTGTTAGCCATTCCTATTACTATGATTGCATATGAGTTGGCGTTTAGCATTGGAGGTCGAATGTTGGATACTTTTCGGAGTTCATTGTTACCATCAACGTTGGAGGCCCTCGTTTGCAGATAGAATTGGATCAGTGATACGCCCCTTGGACTAGATAGTATTAGCATTGATGATGAGAGCCATAGGCTTAAAGAGGGTAACCTTATTTTACCTTTTTTGTTTATTATTGATTATTTTTTTTTTATGATTTTATAAATTTATTTAACTTATATTTTTTTATCATTTCACAGATATAATTTTGAATCCCTAGTATAGTTGTCGATGACTGATAGAGTATGGATAAGGATAAATTGATATCAGAACTAACTTAATTTTAATTGGTATTAATGGTAATTAAATTATAATTTTACTGTGTTCTATTTTCTGAATTAATTTTGGTTATATTTATTGATTAAAGACTTTTTTTTATCTTAATTTTAGGTATTCCAAATGATCAAGTATGGTGCACTGTTATTTCTATTATTAATTGTTTAGGACTTTCAGAATTATGTATAATAATTAATTATATTTATAATTATTGATTATTATGTATTTAGGGTTCGGGATGGGCCTAAATGGGCCCATTTAGAAGTCAGAGTTCCAATCAAAATTCAGAATTCCGACTCTAATTGGAACTCAGAATTTCGACTCCAAGATGGGAGGTGCTCACCAAGATGGGCATCAATGCTAGAAGGTTAAGGCTCTCCCCAACACTATTAAAGGGTTTCTCTGAAAACACCATCTAGCCCATAGGAGCTATCACCCTCCAGGTGACCCCCGGGACTGGAACATAGACGACGACCACCATAACTGATTTCTTAGTGGTAAAAGCTCCATCTTCTTACAACGCCATATTGAGAAGACCAACACTCAGCCATCTCAAGGCGGTGATATCTACATACCACCTAAAAATGAAGTTCCCAACCGATAGCGGGGTGGGAGAATCACGGGGTGAACAAGCTCTAGCCCAGGAGTGCTATGTTGTAACAAAGCAGAACAAGGCATTCACACCACCCCTTGCACCACCGTTGGAGGTGACTTTAGAAAAAGATGTAGAGGTTAGGGATGACCAGAGTCAACAACATGCTAAAGTCAACGAACCATTGGAGCTTGTGACGTTATATATAGACCGCCCAAGAACTACCACATGCATTGGGACACAATTCCCGCCGGTAGACAAAGAAGCCCTGAAGCAGTTGTTGATAGAGCACAATGATGTCTTTGCGTGGAGCCATGACGAAATGCCTGGTATAGACAATCATGTCATTGAGCACTGCTTGAGCGTGGACCCTGCGTATAAGGTAGTTTACCAAAAAAGAAGATAGTTCAGTATGGAAAAGTACGCTGCTATTAGTGAGGAGGTAGAAAGGTTGCTCATAGTTGGTTTCATTAGGGAAGCCCATTATCCAGAATGGCTGTCCAACGTGGTTTTAGTGAAAAAGGCAAATGGAAAGTGGAGGATGTGTGTAGATTTCACAGATCTAAATAAAACTTGCCCAAAGGACAGCTTCCCGTTACCACTCATCGACGTTATCATGGATGCAATGGCAGGACACAGTATGTTGAGCTTCATGGATGCATACTCGAATTACAATTAGATACGGATGCATGCAGCATATGAGGAAAAAACCTCGTTCATAACAGACCAAGAACTGTATTGCTACCAAGTCATGCCCTTCGGATTGAAGAATGTGGGGGAAACCTACCAGAGGTTGGTCAATCGAATGTTTAAAGAAAGAATCAGGAAGTCTATGGAGGTTTACATGGATGACTTGTTGATAAAAAGCAAGGAGCTCGCCCTACACCTTGACGACTTGCGAACGGCGTTTAGGATCTTACGCCACTATAAAATGAGGTTGAATCCTACAAAGTGTGCCTTTGGAGTCCAGTCGGGAAAGTTCTTTGGTTTTATTATGTCTGAAAGAGGAATTGAGGCCTTCCCAAAAAAGATAGAAGCCACACTCAACATGAAGCCGTCGAGAAGTCTAAACGAAACTTAGCAATTGGCAGACAGAGTAGCTACCCTGGGAAGATTCATAGCTAGGTCAATGGACAAATGTCTCCCTTTTTTCCAAGTATTGGAAAAAGTGCATCCCTGGAATGAAGAGTGTGATGAGGCATTTGAGAAGTTAAAGCAGTACCTGGCCAATCCACCCCTTCTAAAGCAGCCAGAGAAAGGTGATGTGCTCTGTGTATATCTAGCAGTCTCTTCGCATGCTGTGTCCACCGTCCTGGTGAAGGAAGAGGGGATCGCCCAACATCTTGTGTACTATGTAAGTCGGGCTCTTAGAGGGGTAGAAGCAAGGTACCCTCGGATGGAAATGCTAGCCTTTGCCTTGGTAACGACGGCTAGAAAACTCTGCCTGTACTTTCAAGCCCACACATTAAGGGTGCTTACGGAAGCTCCATTAGCTAAGACCCTGAGGAAGCCATACAACATAAGAAGACTAATAGGATGGGCGATTGAGTTGAGCCAAGAAAGGCAGTTAAGGGTCAAGCACTGGCAGACTTTGTGGTGGAGTTCTCAAGTTTTCCCTAAGAAGACACGGTAGCCCCATTTGGAAAGTCATGGGAACTTTTTATAGATGGCTCATTCTGCTAGGTGGGTGGGGGCCCATGAATACATTTGTTAAGCCCTGACGGCCAAGAACGGTACTACATGGCCACATTGGCATTCAAAGTGACAAACAATGAGGCTGAGTATGAAGCACTCATAGCGGGACCTTCTATAGCTACCAGGATAAGGGCAACCGAGATAGAGGCCAAATCGGATTCGCAGGTAGTAGTAAATCAGGTGTTGGGCCTATACGCTACCAAAGGCGAGAAATTGAAAAAACATTTAGCACGAGTATGGAAGGTGCGCAACATTTTCTCATACTTCACCATAACTCAGATACCAAGGGCAGGCAACGAAGTCACAGACAAATTGGTGCGAGCAGCATTGGGGATGGAGGAGGCGCCCCTCCCATGGCGAGTTGAAAGAAGAGTCATTGAGGTCCTCGCCATTGGCGTAGAAGTAGGCGCCTTGGGCTCCAACATCTCAGATTGGGCATGCAGGGTTGTTGAGTACTTAGACGGAGGAAAATTACTAGAAGCAAGGGAAGAGGCGAGGAGGATGAGAAGGAAAGCGGCAAGATTCTTGCTCATAGATGGAATCCTTTATATAAGGGGTTTCTCTGCCTCATTGCTGTGATGCATTTCCACACAAGAGGCACAGTACATATTAGCAGAGATACACGAAGGAATATGTGGAAACCATTATGGTGAAAGGGCCTTGGCCAGGAAAGCAGTCAGAGCAGGATACTACTGGCCCAACGCTTTAAGGGATGCCTTGGAGTTCACCAGGAAGTGTGTCAGGTGTCAGACGTATGTGCAGAATACCGCATCCCGCCCAAGGGGAGTTAACATCTGTGACTGCGCAGTGGCCTTTTGCCTAGTGGGGTGTAGAGCTGGTGGGACCTTTCCCGTAGTGAGATTCATGATAGTTGCCGTAGATTATTTCATGAAGTGGGCAGAGGCAGAACCATTGGCAACCTTAACCAGCAAAGTTGTAATAAGGTTCTTGTGGAAAAACATTGTTTGTAGATTCAAAATCCTACAAAGCATAGTGACAAATAATGGATGCCAGTTTGACTCCGACCATTACAAAGAGTGGTGTGCTGAGTTGAAGATCAAGGCAAAGTACTCCTCGCCGAGCCACCCCCAAGCGAACAGGCAAGCAGAAACAACAAACAAAGTGTTACTCTCAATCTAGAAGAAGAAGGTTGTAGAGAAGAAGGGAGATTGGGTAGATGAGTTACCTGGGGTACTTTGGGCATATAGAACATCAGTCAAAATCCCAACAAGGGAATCCCCATTCATACTGGCGTATGGGTGCAAGGTAGTCCCACCAATCGAGGTTTTGGATGATAGTTGGGAAGCCAAGAAGATCGAGAACAAAGCAGCTTGTTACACCATAGTCGACGACATCCTGTATCGAAGGGGATACTCCACCTCACTCCTGAGATGCATCTCATTCAAAAAAGCCCAATACGTGCTGGTAGAGGTACACGAGGGAATATGTGGTGACCACTCAGGATACAGGTAAAGTGATGAGGGCGGGGTACTACTAGCCATGTGCCCTTCAGGATGCTGAGGAGTAAGTGCAAAAGTGCAATAAATGCCAAGAGTACTCCAGAGTGCCCCATCTCCCGTCAAAGGAACTGACAACAATCACTTCGCCATGGCCTTTGCCTAATAGGGAATCGACTTGGTAGGCCCCCTTCCCTGAGTAAGGGAGAAGTAAGATTTGTAGTGATGGCAGTAGATTATTTCACCAAGTGGGTAGAGGCCAAGACATTGGCAACAATCACGACGAGAAACATCATACGCTTTTTGTGGAAGATAGTCATCTGCAAATTCAGAATGCCCCTCATCATCATATAAGATAATATTGAAATAATAGGAGTCAGTTTGAATTTGATCACTACTGAGATTGGTGATGAAAACTAGGGATAAATTTCTTTACTCGTCCCTGGGACATCCCCAATCCAACGGGCAGGTGGAGGCAACCAACAAGACGTTGATGGTATACTTAAGAAAAAGTGTAGTGACAAGAAGGGCACTTGAGTGGAGGAGCTCCTTGGAGTTGTATGGGTGTATCAAATCATGGTGAAGACCCCAATGGAGAAAGACTCCATTCACTCTTACTTACGACCATAAGGTGATGTTGTCGTTTGAAGTTGGGATCTCCACCTATAGGGTGTAGCACTTCAAGCAAGACTCCAACAATGAGCGACTAGAAAAGAACTTGACTTACTGGAAAAGGTCATACTTGAAGCGGAAGTGAGGACAACCATCAACAAGAGGAGGGCAGAACGAAGTTTCAAAAAGTGGGTATGCCTGAGGGCATTTAAGGTCGAGGACCTCATGCTAAAGCAGACGGGAACAACAAACAGAGACAAAGGGAAGTTGGGCCTCGGTGGGAAGGCCCCTACGTGGTCATTTCCAATAACTGCCCTTGTTATTATTGGCTTCGAGACTCCCAAGGGAATGAACTGCCACACCTATGGAACACCGAGCATCTACGAAAGTTTTATTACTAAAAGTTTTATGATTTGTAATTTACATTTCCATGTTGACATCACAAGTTCCATTAATGACAGTGTGACTTTTCAGGAATAAAATGTGTGAACTTCCTATTGCGAATTCTGCAACAACTACTTACCTCCCCATGAGGCAACAAAGGGATGAGTTACACCAAAGTTTGCTTTATCCTTATTGTGGCGGAGTGCAGGTTAGCCCTTGGCTACCCGACGTCATAGTAATATCCATCAACATAACCTCCATCGACGTTATCTCCATCAACGTAAATCACCACCAATGTAAATATCCATCAGTGGAGTTTCTAACAGCTACTTACCTCCCTGCGAGGCACTAGAGGGATGAGCTATGCCAAAGGCTGCTTTATCCCTTTCCATCAATGTAATCTTCCTTGCCATCTTCTCATATATTTCCTTGAGGTTATGTAGCTCGTTCTACATATTCCTCATCTCCTCCTCTTTGTCGCCTTCCCTTCTGGCGTTTCTAGACCCAACATGCTCACTATTGCTGGGTTCTGCATTGTGTCCTGGCTCGTTGGTGGTTCCCTTAAGTGAATCGTTCTCCTTACGGATGATACCCACCTTAGTAATCAGTATTTCGAATAGTTGCTCCATTGCTGCTAATCTAGCTTCTATGCTTGTTGACGTTGCTTCCTCCAACCTCTGGGTTTTTTGAGAATAGGTTCTTGCAGGCATGTGAAGGACATGTGAAGTCTATAAAGATCCCATAGACGATACCATTGTTAATATCGTGTTTCGTACACCTTTGGGTCGTGCTCTCAGCAACTCTGGTCTTCGATCTAGGGCCTACGAACATGAAGAAAACATCGCAAGACGAGGGCCATGGTGGTGGCCAGGAGTCTCCGATGCCAAAGTCAATATCGCTTTAGAGTTTAGTGAAAGTATGTAGAGAGTTCAGAGAGACTTCCTAGCATTTGGGAATTCACCTTTTATACTAGATTCCTGGGGTCAGCTGCCCATGTCTAGTGTTAGGAGGATGTATCCTCTCAACAGTCTCTTTAGATAGGTTCCTTTAATGTGATGTGACTTCCTGTGGTATAGCAATAAATGCGGCATGGCTCCCTGTCCCGCTTACTCCTCAGGTTCTCGCCATCAAGTCTCCCCCTTCCTTGTTCGTCAGAGCATCAAGAGCTCTTCACAATCTTCGCTTGCCTATCCGCTCAAGCCTATGTGGAACTAGGCTCCGTAGGAGGTGTCGAGGTGACGTGTTCTTTCTTTACGTTGTGGGAGTTTCCCGCACTTTTAAACTTGTGGGCCGCCATTTGTTCCAGGGCCTCGGACCCCTTGCTCAATCGGGCTGGCGCTCTTGTGTTCTTAGGCCTATATTTTGGACCTTTAGCCCTGGGGAAAAAACCCCTTTACAGTTATCCTGCTAATTCCCATTGGACAAGTTCGATGTTAAGTTCTTCTTTCCTCTCCTTTCATGTCTTTACGAGGCTCTCGAGCAGGGTGGCTCCTTCGCCTCCTGGCTCCTCCACTTGTAGGGCCCTTGGGCTTCATTTCGGCATTTGATACGACATGTGATGCTTCACTTCTGACTTCATTGGCATATTCTTCGACGGTTGGGTTCTAGTACTCGATTTAGCCATTCTGTCCCTTTTGCATTAATGGTTGTTAGGCGATTCCTCCCACTTCATGTCGATTCCTCCGGAGGAAGGCTACGCTGGTTACAATTAGCGCTCAGGACCTACTTGTGAGTTCTTGCTATTTCTGTTTTCCACCTACCATATCCTGGATATGGTGGTTTTTGAGATACATGGGCCACGAGAAGGAGCCATCGACATTGATGGTTCTACCTTGCGTGTTGCTCTCTTCCCCAGCATGCTCTCCTATGGGCTGAGGTTGCCTTTTCCCTGCCCTGCTCACGAAGTCTTGGGTTGGCTCCCTCCCAACTTCACCTGAATGCTTGGAGGATCTTGATGAGCTGCTGCATTTTGTAGTGGCGCGAGCTATTGAAGTCTGACCCAGAGCATGTCGACTTGACCAGGTGTGAGTTCCTCCTGACCCACAAAGTTATAAGGTGTGCCAGGAATATTTGTAGTTTCAGGGCAGTGAATGCCCTTGTCGTATTGAAGCCACAATATCACAAGATCAAGGATTTGATCAACAGTTTATTCTTCTTGTTGAGCTAGGGATGAGAATTTCCTATTGGGTAGATTAACAGCACTGAGTTCCCCGTTAGGGCTCGGTGGGACATCATTCCTAATGACAAGACAGTGCGGCCAACGGCTACTCCAGAGGAGCTACACCGTATAGCCATTATTAAGGAGTGGGTGGAGAAGCACCCACTCGCTATTCTCTCGGAGGCTCTCCTTGGGGAGGAGAACATAGTGGTGGATCTACCTTCTCTCTACCACACCATTTACGCCAGCTGCAATATTTCCATTCAGTCGTTAGTTGTCTCAACAAGAAAATGTTCCCCCAACCTTACTGTCGGAGGAAAGTGGAAAAAACCTCGCATAAAGAAGGTTAGGGTCGATAGCGACCCCGAGCCCCCTTTTCAGCCCTTTCCAGGTCAATCATCGAAGGCAGTTGATGTGTTCTTTCTTTACGTTTTGGAGGGTTTTTCGCACTTTTAAATTTGTGGCCGTTTGTTCCAGGGCCTGGGCCCCTTGGTTGGGCTGATGGGTTGCTCAATTGGCCCAGGTCTCTCGTGTTCTTGAGCCTATATTGTTGGCCTTTGGCTAGAGGGAAAAAAACCTCTTACAACAGTCACAAAGAGATTTTATAAAAATAAATTTACAAATTGATGTAATTTCACGCGAAATATTAGATCTACTTTATAATAAAAATATCTTTATAATCTAACATGCCATATCGAGTTACATTAATTTGTGAGTTTATTTTTATAAAATCTCTTTCTAAAACATATATATTTATATGTTCTTGATGATGTACGGCTAGCACTCATCTAAATTAGAAAAAATTGATGATATCTTTTATTATTATTATTATTAAAAAAAAAAAGGTATATCCAAATAATTTCTTTATTTTTTGTTTTTTCCCTAATAAAGGTGGCTTGCCACAAAATAAGAGTGCTTTCAAGTAAAGTAACAATAGTCTACAAGTAATTTCTATTTCACTTCTGTTACGTACAGTCGGGAGTTGCAATAGCGGGGGAGTCGCCTCCCACATCAATCTGCCATTCAAAAATGAAAAAAAGAAAAAAGAAAGAAAGAAAATGAAAAAAAGACAAAAATAGGAGAAAAAACAATTCCGTTATGTACAATCGCCAGCTGTAGTCGTCGCGCAGTCACCTGACTTGAATTGATGACATGGTAGCTGCTATTAATTTAAAAACACTTCTGCTACATACAGTCTGGTTATATAGTCGGGGCATAGTCATTGACTGCCACATTGGATTATTTAAAAAAAAAAAAGATGAAACGCGCGAAATAAGAAAGCAAATAAACTCAAAACAAAGTTTGGGTTGTCTGGGTCGTCCGGTTCCCTTTGTGCCTCGCGTTCGATCATACTGACTTCTCCGTTGGTTGGTCGTGTGTTTCTCCATCCTCCATCGTCCATCATCGTCCTCATTTGAAGTGCTTCCATCCTTTTAGTAGCATAGAATCTCTGGTCGACTTTTTCCGATTCTATTGTGCCTTGCGTTCGATCAGCAGTGGGTACCGTTGGTCATGTGTTTCTCCATCCTCCATTGTCCATCGTCATGATCGTGAGCTGCTTCCATCCTTTTAGTAGTGTAGAAGCTCTGTATACAAGAGGGAGAAACAAACCCGCCGAAAACAGTAACCGAAGCCACCATGCGCTGAAACAGAGCTCCATTTTGTGATTCTGGGACCGTGGGTCTCTATTTTTGGTGCGTATTTTCATGTGGGTCTCTATTTTCATGTGGGTATTTTTAGTCTATTTCTACTTCTTCTTGTAAGATTGAACTAGTTATTTATTTTTGTTTTCTGATAAATGCTTTCATATTTTCTAAACCGAAAAGAAAGTTCTTTTCCATTTCTTCTGTGATTGCGTTGGCAAAGTCCATCATTTGGTACAAATGGTAGGTGGGTTTTAATGTCAAAATTGGGAAGTTTTACTGTGTATGTTTAGCTACTGAGAAATCAAATATGTGTATGTTTAGCTACTGAAACAAATATGTGTATGTTTAGCTACCGAGAAAACAAATATCTTGGCCATACTTGCTTTCATATTGTCTAAACCCAAAATAAATTTCTTTTCCATTTCTTCTGTGATTGCTTTGGCAAAGTCCACTTAGTGGTACAAATGCAGGTGGGTTTTAATGTCAAAACAAAAAACTATGATGTAGTGTATGTTTAGCTATCGAGAAAAGAAAGAAAAAAAAAAACCTTCATCCGAAACTAGACCCAACTTAGGTAGGCCATGTGTTTGCAGAAACCTTATCTCCATTTGGAAGTTTTATGCTGTCAATGGGAACATTTTCGCCATAATACATTATTCTAGTCTATTTTATTGTTGAATGAAAAACAAAGTAATAGTGTTTTAATGGAATTTGCTTTTCCATTACGAATTTCCTTATTTTTTCAAATTAAAATGCTTAAGAAGTTTAGGCAGCCCAAGGGTTTAATTTAATTTTTTCTATTGTTAAAATATTGTGGAGAATTTGTTTTTTTGGAGGGGTGGGGGGTTATGACTTGGAAGTCTCATCAATCCAAGAACTTATTTATGTAAATTACATTTCCATAAATTGCATGCAAATAGTCATATTTGTAATAACTAAAATATGCACAATAAGAGGGAGGTGTGGATTTTACACGGCCATATTACGGGTACTTCAAAGCTAGGCCCTGACACTTACAAAATATTAAAATCATGAATAAGAAAGAAACAAAATTGGTCGCTAAACCCAATTTTTATGCAGCAGTGGATTAGAACAACATAAACCAGTAATCACTAAAGGAGATGTCATGATTTTGGGAGTTCTTATTATCTTAACCTACTTGTGATGATTTTGGTCCGATAAAAATGGATGTACAATTTTTTTGTGTATTTCAGTTTGTCAGCATGGGAAAAGGGGAAGAAAACCCATCTCCTTCAACACCATCTAGCTCCAATCCCCCAAGCTCGGTAAGTTATATCATTTTTTACATTTTTTAGGATTCATAATCGCTCCAATATGGCTAACATATCATTCTAATTTTTATGTTAGGACATCCCAACAACTACTCCAAATCCCCCAAATTACATCCGCAGTTACTATGGAGCAATGCCTGCTTGGTCACCGGTGTTTATGCCATATCCGGATATATATCAATATCCAACCAACATGTAGATGGTGATACAACCTAGATATTGTCTCCTTTTTTTCATCTGTTTTTCTTATGTTTATGGAAGTTTAATTGCTCTATTTTTTGGCAGAATGATAGTTACCCATTTCAATATGGGATGGGAACTCCAGTGGAGCTCATGGCTACAAGCTCTGGAACCCAAGAAAGAGTTGGTCAAGAGGATACACCCAATTGTAGGGAAACAGGAGTTCCATGTTCCTCCTCTAGAGTTGATGAACAATGTGAAGAGGATAGGCTAAATTCACCAGAAACCAACGATGGCACTGCTGAGACACCTGAGTGTGACGAAATGTATGGTGGTGATATGATTGAGGAGCCAAAAGCGGGGATGGAGTTTAATTCTTTTGAGGAATTAATGAGCTATTATAAGCTATATGCTAATAAATGTGGGTTTGGATCCATGACACAAAGAAGTGAGAGGGATGCCGATGGAGTTGTGAGATATGTGACCCTTGGTTGTGCCCATGGGGGAAAGGCTCGGAATAGGACGATGAATGTCGCCAAACCACGCCCGACAGGAAAGACTGACTGTAAGGCAAGGATTAATGTCTTAAAAGTTGAAGGAAAAATGCGGGTGATCACAGTCCATAATACCCATAACCATGGACTAAGTCCACATAAATCCCGCTTCTTCCGATGTAATCGCCAAGTTAGTGAGGCTGTAAAAAGACTACTAGATACTAACGATTTGGCTGGCATCCGAATGAACAAGAGTTTTGAATCTCTTGTGGTTGGTGCGGGAGGATTTGAGAACCTCTCATTTTTGGAAAAAGATTGTCGCAACTACATCGATAAGGCAAGACATTTTAGACTTGGAGCAGGTGGTGCTGGAGCGCTTCGAGACTATTTCTCTAGGATGCAATACAAGAATCCAAGATTCTTTGCCTTGATGGATTTAGATGATGATGGGAGACTAAAAAATGTATTTTGGGCAGATCCACGGAGTAGAGCAGCTTATGAAGCTTTTGGTGATGTGGTAACATTTGACACCACGTACCTGACAAACAGATATGGGATGCCCTTCGCACCCTTTGTGGGTGTAAACCATCATGGCCAGTCGATTCTCTTGGGAGTAGGGTTAATTTTGAGTGAGGACACCGAGACTTTTACATGGTTATTTCAAACCTGGCTGCAGTGTATGGATGGTATAGCCTCGCCAGCTATTATCACTGACCAAGATAAAGCAATGAAAAATGCTATATCTATTGTATTTCCTAATAGCCGGCATAGATTTTGCCTATGTCATATTCTGAAAAAAGTCCTGGAGAAGCTTGGCTCCCATTGTGCCTACAAAAGTGGCTTGAAAACTTAGCTAATGAAATGTGTGTATGATAGTCAAAAAAATTGAGGAGTTTGAGAAATCGTGGGAAGAAATGATATGCACATACTCATTGGAAGAGAATGCTTGGTTCCAAAGTTTGTATGCTGAGCGTGCGTAGTGGGTACCGGTATTCCTAAAAGACTATTTTTGGGCTGGCATGAGTACTACACAATGAAGCGAGAGCATGAATGCATTTTTTGACGGATATGTTCATGCAAAAACTAATTTAAAGGAGTTTGTGGACCAATTTGACAATGCCTTGAAAAAGAAAATTGAGAATAAAATCAGCTCGGACTTCCACTCATTTAGCATTTCCATTCCTTGCATATCTAGATCTCCAATCGAAAAGAGATTCCAAGAGTTGTACACAAATGCAAAATTCAGGGAAGTCCAGCAACAAGTTATGGGTGTGCTTGATATGGATCCATCACTACTTAGACACGATGGTGTGATGAAGACATATTTGGTAGAAGATGAAATTCATGTTAAGGAGTTCACTAAACATGTTACATATTATGTGGACTTTAATGTGGATGAATGCGATGCAAAGTGTTCGTGTGAGTTATTTCAGATGAGGGGGATACTATGTAGACATATCTTGGCCATATTCAAGTGTAATGGGATAAAATCCTTGCTAGATAGATACATTTTAGATCGATGGAGGAAGGACATCAAACGGAGATACACGTTAATCCACAGTAGTTATGACACTGGTAATCAACGGGAAGATACTAACAGATATTCAAGTCTATTGAATATCTGTTATCGGATGATTACCCTTGCAGTAGGTTCAAAAGATCATACTTAGGATGCTACTAAAAAGTTATATTCCATGATTGAGTTATATCATCACGAGCATCCAGCCCCTCCAATGACTCAAACAGGTTCTGATGTTGGTTGCACATCAAATGCCACAGTTGGTAGTTCGCAGCAAGTACTCAGTCCAAGAGTTGTGCGAGAAAAAGGCAGACCCTCATCTCTGAGAAGAGCATCTAGGATGGAACAAGACCTGCGGAAAGTTAAAGCGAGGACGAAGAAAACAATTGTAAAGGGAAAACGTAAAGAGGTGAGGAAGAAATTAATAACAATAATATTTTCCTTATACATGTTTATTTGAAAGAATTTCTTTATGAAAATCTAGATACATTTTTGACTTTATACGTGTTACTTGATAACTAGCAAGATGGAGGATATACGCCAGCCCAGGACACACATAGGAATTTATTTGGGCCATCTGAGATAGATATCCAGGTATACACATGTTTTGATTAATAAGAAATTGGAAGTTTGTTTGTTAAAGTATTTACATCTTGCAATACATTACTTATATTTGGGCCATTTTTGTTACGTATTTATTACTAGACTGTCGCAATGAGCTTAGCTCTAGACATGAGTGGAACCCAAAATATGGTTGGAAGTCAAAAAAGTGTAATATTTCTAAACTTGCATTTATATTAATAGTCATATTGAAGTCACAATAATATTTGCTATTTATTACTTACAGATGCAACTCAGGTTTGATGGATCACAAAGTGTGCAACATGGGTTCGATGCTTCACAATTAATGCAATGATATGGTAAACTTAGCTAATTTCTGTAATTATTTGTATTGAAGTTCGTATCTTGTAGCACTTCTTTGTTGTATGTGACTGAAAAGTATGGTTGGGAGAAATGTGGGTTTGTAATTATGACTTCTCATTGAATACTTTTAATTTAGAGGGATGTAGGAGCATTTTTTTGTGCGGATGTGAGCTGCTGATTTTTTTTTTTTGAATGGTGGGATGAAGAAAGTTTGGCAACACTCGATGATTGACCAAATGGTTGGAAGAAATATTGCAAGTGATAGGTTGGGGCCATTATTTTTGTAAAGCTTCATATGGTTGGTGGTTATAGTTTTGTAATTATTTTTGTTGGAAGAAATCTTGGAGGAATGACATGTTGGGGCCATTTTTTTTTTTTATAAAGATTAATATGGTTGGTGGTTATAGTTTTGTAATTATTTATGTTGGAATTAGAAATTGCATGGAAGTGATAGGTTGGGGCCATTATTTTTGTAAAGAAATATTGTTGGTGATATGATTTAAAAAGTTAAATCAGTAACCTTGTTAAGCTTGGTGGTTATAGTTTTGTAATTATTGTAGTTGGGAGAAATATTTGCAAGTCATAGGTACCGGTATTAAATTTGTAAGAAGGTTAAAGAGGTGGTACAAGTTTTGTGAATATTTTAGTTGGAAGAAATATTGAAAGTGACAGGTGTTGTAACCTTGTTTTGTAAGAAGGAAAGCTTCCAAGAGTTATAGTTTTGTAATTATTTTTGTTGGAAAAGATGTTGGTAGTGAATTAAATTTGTAATTATTTTTGTAGTTAGGAAAGATTGGTATTGCTCGATATTTGTGACAGGTTTTTGTTGGAAGAAATCTAGTATTAACATGTAACTGTAAATATTTTTAGGAAAAGAAGTTTTGGGGGTAGGATCATTCTTTACAGGTTTTGATGCAAGACACAACACTTACAAATGCTTGGTGGGAAGCTACGGCTCCATTATGCATGCCAGGATACAAAGCAGTAGATGATGGGAAGAAAAGATGTTATAGTTTTGTATGAAGATTGTGGGAGTAGTTGTGGTTAGAGTAGGATGATTATGCTATATCAATTACGTGACCTCCCTTCAAAATGATGCACTACGGAAATGGGATAAATCAGCCTCACCAAATGAACCAGTACCGGAGAAGGAGAAGTTTGACCCAAAGAACCAAACTATACTCAAATACGACTTGGAACGGAGATACCAATATGCCCAATTTTGCATATATGATACCAACATGGAGTGATATCCAATTGTCTTCTCAAACTGCTATGGGTGTGCTCATAATTCTAGTCACAATAATATTTAAATTTCTCTAAAAAGTTGGTTCTACATGGAGGATATTAAACCACCATCACAAAATATGTCTAACATGTCACATAAACCACCGTTTAGACTAAACTACAACCCAATTCTCTAAATAACTTATAACACAATTATACAAATCTAATAACCAGATTTTGCCTCTAACACTTGCAATTTCAACAACTAGACATAAACAACTAACAACTCAATAAATAACAACAAACAACTAGTACAAAACCCCAAAACAATCGGGGTAGCATGCATGAACTTAGAACAGCTTTTCTCTCAAGAAGCTGCAATTCCTTTTCCTGAACCTCCTGACTTCTACTGGATAGCACCATCTCTCTCTTCTCAATGTCGTCCACAATATTACGGAACTCAATCTCCCTCTTTACGACATCCTTGAGTCTCTTCTCAAGCTCCTCCTCCTTCCTTAACAGTTCAATTTTTTTGACTTGTAGATCGGCCTCCATGCATTCAACACCATCTGCCCACTTGAAAAACCTACAGTATGGTAATCCCTGAAATTTGCCCACATACATAACAAATGTTAGATAAATGTAATAATGTAGAATATATTAAAGAAGTTACAGTACAAGTCATGTAGTTACTTTTGTGTTGTATTTTGGACACCCTAAGAAGGGTCGTCCTGGATTTCTTTTCGTATTTGAGTATCTTAATGTAGCTTCAACCTCACAGAAGCACAATGGTTGACCCAAAGTGCATTTGCCAAAGGATGAAGAAGACAGTGATGATGATGACATTCTAACATATACCAAAATTGCAATGGAAACGCACACACATCAAAAGACACGCAGAAATGGGAAAAACTCTATTTTTCCCAGTGAATCATCATGTTGAAGAAGTCAAGTAGATATAAATGGTCAATCAAGCAATACAATAAGAAATTAGTAATACTTACTTACGTAGCAGACATGATGATTATGTATTCTGTATGATTTTCCAGAATAGACAAAGTAATTTTTTTAAATCATACACAGGGTTGTATGTATTTTCCAGAATAAGAGCTGCATAGGAATATCACTAATAAGTATTACCTCCAGTCATGAATGTTGTCCACTTAGACCTAAAGGTTATATTAATTGATAAATTTACTAACTGGAACATTGAAGCTAATGAGAAAAAATCTTGCATGCTAGTATTCATAGATTCCATGCGTGTATATTTCTGCATATTAGATGGCCAGATTCCATTCTAGTGTCAGATTTTATAACTTGCAATAGCGGTCAATATTTCAGTCTCACCCACCATGGTTTTCCATGAATAACCCATAAACTATTATAAGCTATATGTAAATATCGTTATATTCAAGCAATCATACTTCTTCTTGTCCATTAACAAGTTGTCCCTATCATCCAACATTGAGCTTGGTGATATAAGTCATTTAATGTTGCTGTTAACATGCCTCATCTGAAAATCCCACTAATGTACCTTATCTTAACACATTCAATTATTAAAGGAGTCTCTTATTAATCAAACTGAGAAGAACATCATTTACATGAGCAGGATGTTCACTTTTATTCTTAGCAAACAAAGCTTACTTTGATGTCATTTATGATAAGAAATTTAACCTCCCCAAGATCATAAGGAATGTGAGGCAAGAGATTGTCTAACTAGAAGTGTTAATGTGCAATGTCAATTATTTATGGTGCAACCAGATCATGCCTACCCTCACACAGCTTACAAAGCATATCATTAACACTAGCATTATACACATATTCTTTAATGGATCCCACACTAATCCAAGCATTAATCCAGGAATACAATGCACATAAACCACAGCCATAACCCATTTACTAGTCGAAGCATTATTTTCAGAAAAACCCATTCACTAATCCTAGCATTAATCCAGGAATACAATGCACATAAACCACGGCCATAACCCATTCACTAGTCGAAGCATTATTTTCAGAAAAACCCATTCACTAATCCTAGCATTAATCCAAGAATACAATGCACATAAACCACGGCCATAACCCATTTACTAGTCCAAGCATGATTTTTTGAAAAACCCATTCACTAATCCAAGCATTGAAAAGGAATACAAAAGCAAATAACAAACTACGAGAAAATAATGCATAATACAAAAATAATAAAAATATATTATCCTTCCACCTGGACCGGACAGGGGTGAGTGTCTTCCAAAGTGCGTTGATCACCTTCTTCTACGATTAGAGTTTTGGGATGATGGTAACTGGAAGAACAATGATTTCGGTTAGGGTTTCGATTTCGGGGTTAGGGTTAGGGTTAGGGTTGGGGTTGGGGTTAGGGTTAGGGTTTCGGGATGAAGGGAAATGGGCTGGGTTAGGGTTAGAACGGCGGCAGATCTACTAGCTCATCTTCGAGGGAGGTGAGAACTCGGGAGGAAGGGAAATGGAAGGAGATCGAGGGAGAGAAAATGCTCGAACAAAGAGAGAGAGTTCGAGGGGGGTTTTGAAGGAGATAAACACAGATTGGGGCTTCGAAACCCAGCCTATCAAGAACAGAGATAAACATAGATTGGGGTTTTGACGGACATAAACACAGCCATACAAGAACAAAGATCATCTTTGAAACCCTAACTGAAGGAATGAAGGGGTTTGGACAGAGATTGGGGCTTCCGTATTTTTGAAACACAGATTGGGGCTTCCGTATTTTCGAAACACAGAGAGGAAGGAAAGAATCTTCTAGGTTTCCAAGCTTCAAGAGTGATAAACACAGAGAGGCACGATCGAAGGAGATAAACACAGAGGAAGGAAGTTGGCTTCGAGAGTGATAAACACAGAGGGTATTTTGGAAGGAAACAGAGAAAAGGGGGGATCTGATCAGCACGAGATGAAGTGAGACCCCTTCTAAAACAAAACGACGTCGTTTTGATTTTTCCACGTCAGCACGACTGCCCGGCGGTTGCACACGCCAACTGAATCTAGACTTTTTCATTTAAAAAATAATAATATAAAAAAAGAAATGAAAAATACATTTCAGATTCCATTCCCGCTTCTCATCGCCACTTCTCATCTTCTTCCTCTGGGCTAGAATGCCATTTGTGCTTCTCATCTTCGGCCTGAAAATTTCTTCAGCGATTTGTGCTGGCGACTGTACTTGGTCTGGTTTTCTTCAGCGAGATTGTGCTTCTCATCTTCGGCTAGCTACAGTATTTGGCAATTTGTGCTTCTCACATTCTTGCTCTGCTGCTTCTCATCTTCGGCGATTTGAGTGCATTTTGGAAATTCTCTTGCGTTGGTGCTTCTCTTGCGTTGGTGCTTTGGTTTTCTTTGGCAATTTGTGGTCTTCGGCTCAGCAACTTGAACTGGTGTGGTCTTCGGCAACTCAAGGTCGTCTGTTTTTAAGTGGGTCTAAACTCGAGCTTCAAGTGGTTGAGTTAGTGTGGGTGATTTCTTCATTTTCGTGAGTTGCTTCTCAGTAATTTTATTATGGTGAGGACTATTTTTTTTTTTTACTTGTTCATAATTTCTTGGGAGTTGTTGCTTTAGGAACAATGTTGAGAAAATCTATTGGTAGGAACTTCAACATGGCACATTGGTTGAGTTTATTAGGGAGGAAAAATGTGTTTGGGCTTGTCAGCTTCTTCATAATACATGTGTAGATCTTGACAACTTTGTTAATACACGTTGAAGAACTTTGATAATTTATATAGAAACATATAAGGAAATGGGAATCCCTAATTAACGAGGGCTAGGAAAGTAAATCATTTAGAACTTTGAACTTGTTGGCCAGTTTCAAGAATCTGTCAACACAGAGGAAGCCCCGATCACACTAGCAAATCATGTAGAGATATTAGGCCAAAAGCTCTATAGTTGCATTTTCATGTAAACCTCAAGCGACCAGCTAACATATTCAATTGAGTTGATGTAATTAAAAATCAAAAGATGGAAGAGAATAAATGGTATTTCTAGGACCAACTGTTATATTTCCTGTAAAAGTAATAGGAAATAAACAAAGTTTATAAATGAAATTTTTATATTGTCCTATTGTTCCTGTATGCTAGACTGTTAGTTAAGTTGCCTAAATGGATTTTGTCATGGTCTGACTCGTTTGGTGCCTTCCCATTTACTAACATGTAATGCTAGTGGCATGATGGTGTGACTATATTCCACAGCCATTCATAAACATATGACCTCAACATGTATAGGAGGGTAGAAGTTGTGATAATTTTTCTGATTACAGTTTGGGGTAGAAGTCGTAGAATGTGATGAGAACCTTAATTTTATTTCTTCTCTCCATGGCTTGATTATTTCAACCTTCCAAAAGCAACTATTTGGAAGACCATTTTTCTTATTGAAATGAACTATATTGCAAAGAAACGTAAGTCTTCTCTTAAATATGACTGAAATGATGAACAATGTGTGTGCTTAAACCTATCTACTTTTCACATGAATGAGGATTCTTGACAAAAGAAAAAAAAAAAAAATGCATGTTTGGCCATAATTCTTCATATAATATTAGCTTTCCATTATCCCCCTCTTGTTTTTTTTTTTTTTTTTTTTTTTTTTTTCCAGTTTTCCTCTCATTCCAGATCCCATACTGTTTCTTTCAAGTTCTAAGGTGATTCCTGATGTGTTCTATTGTCAAATTAGGCCCCAATTTTTCATTTAAAGCAAAAACAACCATGTCATATGCCCCACGTTGATTGTTGCCTATGATAATGCCCAATGCATCAAAATTTTCAATGAACTTTGCTTCGAAGAGCCTGGCATCAGCATGTGCCTGCAGGAAAAATTTGATTACAAAACAAACACAATTAAAAAAAAATTCAGTATTACTCAGATCAAGTGCATAATTATGCATCGGTGCATGAATATATACTCTGATGCAGGAAAATTTTGATTACAAATCAAACACAATTAAAAAAAAAAAAAAATCAGTATTACTTTGATCAATTGCATAATTATGCATCGGAGTGCGAGAAGTTTTTTTATCAATATGCATCACAGTGCATGAATATTCCTTGATATAGTCATTCCATACAGAATTATCTGCAATAACCATCTTTTGTGTCTCATCCCACCTAAATCCTTTACGAGCAAGGAGCCCCTTTAAAATCCCAAACTACTTCTTCCATGTTTTTGTTTGGGGTGCACACGTGTTTTTAATTGTATTAAATAAAACAGATTTTCCTTAAATCTTATTCTAAATTAAACTAATTACTAATTTTAACCACAAGGAAATTTAGAAAATTAAGTTGATAAATCTAAGATTATAGTAGGTTTAATGATTCCTATAGGTTTAATTACTCTATGCCCTGTGGTTCCCATATTTTCTTTCAGTTTTTTTTTTTTTTTTTTGGGTTCAATGATAATTTATAGCATACATGGTTTCTTTATGTTCTAGATATCGAGAGAAGCATAAGAATGTTGATATCAAGGCCATCAAGAATTGGGCTAGTCAGGTTCTTCAAGGTTTAAGCTATTTGCATGGCCACAATCATTGTGTAAATTGCAAGACCATCAACCTAATATTTGTTTCCAAGATTCAAGTTTGTTGTGCTTAACGCAATCTCCCATCAATATTTTATTTTAAGTTGCATCTATAATTAGTTGTGCTTTTTGATTGGATACTTGTATGGTTATTTATCTTCATATGTGTATTTGACAGTGACTTGCTGAATGGTTTTATTGTTCCCATGGAGTTAACTTGATCATTTTATTGCTTACCGTTATTAGATTCCTGATAATGGTCCATGGGGCTACAACTTCATGGGGGTGAAGCATGCACCTAGCATGAAGTATGGGGTCAAGCTTGGGGCACCCCGTGAAGACACCTTGTCATAGGAGCTGAGATTTGCGATGTAATTATGGGTTACAATGCATGCTAAATTGTGGCATATTTGCCCTGTTGCTTGTGCAATGACTGGGTTGTAAATATATGATTGTGCCAATTATGTTTCTACATTTGTATTGAAGCTAAAGCCTCGAATGCCTGTTGTGCAACCCAGAAACTCAATAACGTCAATTAAAAAGAAAGTTCCCTAATGTGCAGATAAGAGTATACACGCCAAATGAAATGGTGAATGAATTGTAAGGAACTGTCAATTTCCAAGGAACTACAAATCAAAGAAGCATAGCAATGTCCTGTACAGCATGCAAATATTATTGAAAATAATCACATTCCAGGCTTCCACACAAACTGTTTCATTCAAAATGTTTAAATGAAGGAATGTAGATTGTTGTCTCAGGAGAAATTACAAAAAACAAGGTTTACATCCAAATTATCGCATACATCTACTATCAAACCATTCAAATACCAAATACACAAGCAAATATAGACACCAACACCTTAACATTCCATCAATTCAGTTGGTCAAGCTTATGTAAGGTAGGCATTAAACACGAAATTAAAAGATGATAGATAGGAGTAGAGTCTTCATGCTGCCTCTGCAAATCCAACTCTCAGTTTTCCATAATCAAAGACTTCCCATGGTAGCGACCCATGAAGACATCCCCCAGGATCCTGCATTGCAAAGGTGTCATTTTCAATAAGAATCATCAAACCAGAAGCATCCCAATGGGAAAATCCGTTATTCTTTTACTTTCAAGCATGCAGCCTTTATTAATGCTACCTAAAGTCTCTGAGTTTCCACAACTCTGGTGTGCATGATCATTTGACCCCCTTTATCACTAGGTTCTAAGTGACTTACTGATAGAAAAGACTAAAAACGGCATAACAGTCTAAGAGCATTCACATTGGGTTCCTATAAAATTCCATATAATTAGTTAAAAATGACATTTTCTAAAAACTTTTCCTAAATTTTACTCATCTTTTAAAAACCTCATACATCTCATTCCATATCATTTCTCTATTATTTTAAAATAACTTTAATATTTCTCTATTATTTCTTTGTTACTTTTTTTTTTTTTCACTTCTATTTACAAAACTACTCAATATTTTTTCTTATGTTTTGAACTATAACTCTAGTGAATATTTTAAACAAAAATTTAAATTATTTTTTGTGGGTATGATAATATTTTTAAATTTTTTTTATATTTTCGTAATTATTTAAATTATTTTTAAAATTATTATTTAACACTATAATAAATATGAGTATGATAGAAAGTGTAGATGATTGGAAATAGATAAGTATGATAGAAAGTGTAAATTATTAGAATAAAATATTGATAAAAAATCATTTGAAAAATCACTGTACATTCCACAAACACTTTCCCTAAAATGGGGATCCAAATGTAGGGGTGATTTTAATAAAATCTCTAAAATTTTCATCAAATTATAGGAAAAAGTATCTTTTGAGATACCAGTTGGAGATGCTCTAATACAGCTTTGAATCAAAAGAGATGCATGAATCCTGAAAATTTGATGTTACCATATATGAGGATGATTCAATTTTGAGTAGCACAACTTATATTTACATCATTTCATATTTTACCTTTATCCAATTAAAGCTCCACGGAATCAATGGGAAGAATTGCACAATAAAAGCCAGAATTAAAAGAAAATCTGCTAGTTAAAAAATGTTTTACTTCAAACATCTTTGCTAAGCATACAATTTAAGTTATTTCACATTAATTTAGCAGGGAACCTTTTCCACAGCTAGCATGAAAAAGACATCCCAGTCCCGTGCACCGCACCCCTGCAGTATGGTAATCCCTGCTATTTGCAAACATATATAAATATTATTAGACGTATGTAATATAAATTTCCACATGATAAACAATTAATTTAGAAAAAGCAGAAGAACAATTAATTTCCAGCCGTCAAGACTCCATTATGATTCACTAGTTGCTTTCAATTCAAGTGGCTATGCAAGTTGCTATCTTCTCGTTTTGTATAAACATAAAACTTTACCAAATTAAGTCAAGTCAATACACTATTTATTATCTATGGAGAGTAGATAAGTAAATTAGATAATATCAAACACGAAATCTATGATCAATGACTACATTGACTAGAACCTGTTTTCAAAAAATAAAAAATAAAAAGAAATATTAATCAACAAACATCAACAAATCCATAGAGAAAATGAAATAAGCCTAATTTAGGCTTTGCAATAATGTTTGAGAAAATGATCGACATTGATATATATATATTAAACAAAGATTTTTTTTTATAAGTATATATTAAACAAATATAAGAGGGTATATTAAGAAATATCAAAACACAAAGAAACATTCTGAATTCTATAGAGAAACCTCATTCATAGAAATTTCAGCTAAATTCAATATCTAAGCACTTGATCCAACACAAAATAAGTCCTAAAATCCTACGTCAATCAAAACCTTAGCTTTCATGAAAAATTCTTGTGAAAAGTAATAGAAACCCACCAGCCAAATCCCATGTTTCCAAGGAATGAGACTGATTGAGTTGACTTATTGCATTTTTAATGCTTTTGGAACCAATATATATTAATTCTTTCATTACTTTATCATTGGTTTTATATGGAAAAATGAATAAATCAAAGTTGTGATTTTAATTGATTAAAAGTATGAATTTCTACTCTAATTTTATCAACTGCCAATTGATATGGATTTTGGTACATTTCGCTTGAGCGGCGGCTTCTGGCCGCTCGAGCGAAGTCAGACAGATTCAAATGCTCGACTTCTGCTCGACAGTGAGCTCGAGCGAGATGCGGGAAAAGAGATCGCTCGAGCGGAGACATTTAGCCGCTCGAGCGAATTCAGGCAGAGTCGAACGCTCGATGTTCGCTCGACAGGCCACTCGAGCGAACTTAGGCAGAGTCGAACGCTCGATGTTCGCTCGACAGGCCGCTCGAGCGAACTTAGGCAGAGTCAAACGCTCGATGTTTGTTCGACAGGCCGCTCGAGCGAATATCGCATTTTTACAGATCAGGGTTCATTCCGCCGTCAGAGTATATATATGTTTTTTTTACATCTTAGGAGGACTCTTGGGGGGCTCGAAAACTCGGTTTTTGAGTAGAGAAACACTTAGAATTCATTTTTCTTTTGATTTTCGTTCAGATTCGAAGAGGAGGATTCATTCAATCGATCATTCACGCAGCTACACAATTTCCACTGGATCATTCACTCACACTGCAGCAGATTGAAGAACTCCTTGAGGGGTCCAATTGCCACTGCAGCTCAGCCTCCTCCACCACTTCGAATCTTCATCTCCATTCAACTGGCTTGATCTTTTCAATTCCCTACTTGCTATTTCATTTCAGTTTTGAGTTTCTGAATTATTTTAGAGAATTTTGATTTAGACGTTTGAGTAATTTATTTGTTATTCATTTAATTCATGTTATTTATTCTTATCATTTCGTTAAGCTTTCATTTTAGTATTGATTACAATTACGGTGGTTTAATTTGAGAATTTGTGATTTGAACATAATGATGAACCCTAGAGCATTGATTTTGGGGCTTTTCAATTTCAGTGCATGTTTTGTCAATTACTTCCTAATTTAGTTTAATTCTTAATTTAGTTGTATCAATTTCTGAGTTTAATCTATTAGTCCTTTACATTCCGATCCGACAATCAAAATCCAAAAATATGAATTTAGTCCAAGACTAGTGTCCTCTCCCATCCATTGCACATACCATCATTTTATTTTCTCTTTGTGAAGTTTTTCACCTTTTTCAACGAGTTTGATTTCTAAGTAACTTTTCCTGAGAAGACGATCTAGGAATTTATTCCTAATTATTACACGACATCCTCCTGCACTTGGGATAGTTTTAGTGCTACTCATTTTTGAGTGAGTCAAGTTTTTGGCGCCGTTGCCGGGGAAAGTATTTTAACTTAAATTTAAACTCGTTTTTTTATTATGCTCTTTAAACTGATGTTTCATGTCATGGGTGACGGACAGTTCAAATAGGTTGCATAGAGTCACATCGAGTGTTGAGAGTAGTATACATAGTTTGGAGATAAATAACTCTTCTGTCTTTTCTATTAGTGAGTCAGGTGAGGAAATTGAAATTGAACCAGAAAACATGGCTGCACCTGCACCACGCACTCTTAAGGATTATTTGCAACCCACTCGCACCACTACACCTTCATGCATTGTTTTACCTGAAAATGCATTTAATTTCTCTATTAAGGATGGCATGATGCCAGTGATACCCCAGTTCCACGGGATGGATTCTGAGAGTCCTTACCAGCACTTGACAGATTTTGAGTTGGCTTGTACTACTTTTATCACTAGGGCTGTTACTGATGAATTCATTATACTTCGTTTATTTCCTTTCTCTTTAAAGGATAAAGTGAAGATTCGGTTTAATTCTTTGAGGTCTAATTCTATTTCTAATTGGTCTGATATGCAGCGTGAATTCTTACAAAAATTTTTTCCTTTTCAGAAAACTCAGTTTTTGCAAGAGCAAATTAGTCAATTCAGTTAGAGACCTGATGAGACCTTTCACGCTAGTTGGGAAAAATTTAAGGATTTGATGAACATATGTCCACATCATGGTTTTGAATCTTAGAGGTTGGTGAGTTAGTTTTACACTGATCTTACTCCAGAATGCAAGCAGTTTGTTCAGACAATGTGCAATGGAGAGTTCTTCAGCAAGGAACCTGATGAAGCACTATCATTTTTTGACTACCTTGCTGAGAGCGCACAACAGTGGAACACTCGTACTGATCGAGTTCCATTAGCAGCACAGCCACTAAGGGCTATTTCTGGACGGGGTAGATATGAGTTTAAGAAGACACCGATATTCAGGCCCGAATAGCTACATTGACTAGAAGACTAGAGGTCATGGAAATGGAAAAAGTGAAGGTCGTGAAGGTGGTAGAGGCATGTTCTATATGCGCTGATTCAAACCATAAGACCCAAGCTGCCCGATTATGCCAGTATTTCAAGAAGGTGGGTCTGAGCAGATGCAATCAGCTAACTGGGTTAATAGAACACAAAATCAGCCTTTCTCCAACACATATAATCCGAGGTGGAGGAATCACCCAAATTTCTCATGGAGAAATAATCAGCCTGGTCGGTCCCCACCACCTCAGCAGCCATTTAATCAGGGTGCTCCTCAGCACCAGTATCCACCATATCAGAATCCTCAGAGCTATCCTTATGTAGCTCCTCCTGGATTTCAGCCTCATGTAGCTGCACAGAGTTCTCAGCCTTCATCATCTGCAAAGAAGACTCTAGATGACAGTATGGCTCAGATGGCCAATATACTTCAGCAATTCATGCAGATTCAGGCCACCACAAATAATCAGAACACTCAGGCCATAAATGAGTTGCGAGGCACTATTAATAAGATGAGCACAACCTTGAGCACCCTAGAGAAAGGGAAATTTCCAGCACAACCTCAACCTAATCCTCAAGTGTACAGGCAGCAACAACAGCAAGTGCATAATGTTTCAGGGGATGTTATTGAGACAGCAAAGGCAGTTCTTACTTTGAGAAGTGGGAAGGAAGTTCCCCAACCAGAGATGCCTATAGACACACAGGTAGTTGGCCCTACACCTGAAGATGTAACAGAGAATGATGAAGTTGGGAAAGAACCAGAGGCAGTGAGACCAGAGCTGAAGAAGCCTGTGAGTGCAGATGTTGAGACTAGTAAGGGATACCAACCTGTGGTTCCCTATCCTCAGAGATTGGCAGATGGCCAAAAGAACAAGTATCACACGGAGATTCAAGAGATTTTCAAGCAAGTGAAGATCAATATTCCACTCTTGGATGTCATACAACAAGTGCCTTCATATGCAAAATTTTTGAAGGACTTGTGCACAGTGAAGAGGAAGCTGAATGTGAAGAAGAAAACTTTCCTAACGGAGCAAGTTAGTGCATTGATATTGAGCGAGACTCCTCAGAAGTTTGGAGATCCTGGCTCTCCCAACATTTCCATTATGATTGGTGAATCACGCATTGGGAGAGATTTACTTGATTTGGGGAGTAGTGTGAACTTGCTACCGTTCTCAGTATATGAGCAGTTGGGATTGGGTGAGCTGAAAAAGACCTCCATCATGCTACAGTTGGCTGACAGATCCGTTAAGGTATCGAGGGGTATTGTAGAGGACGTGTTGGTCCAGGTGGACAAATTCTACTACCCAGTGGATTTTGTGGTTCTTGACATGCAGCAGCCGGTCTCCACTATTTATCAAGCTCCTGTCATCCTAGGAAGACCATTTCTAGCTACATCAAATGCATTGATCAATTGCAAAAGTGGAGTTTTAAAGCTTACCTTTGGGAATATGGCACTTGAGTTGAACGTTTTCAACGCTTGCAAGATGCCAGCACATTTTGATGACACAAGCGATCTGAATGCTGTGGAGAGTTTGACACCAATAGATTTTATTTGCTCAACTTCTCCATTCTCTGATGATGATTATATTTTTCAGACACCTGAATTTTTACTTGATGAGAAAATTGATCATATCAATGAAGATGACTTTGATTTTTTTGATTGTTTTGCAGATTCATCTTTACCACTTGAAGTACAATTTGCGGGAGCAAGATGGAAACCCCAGTTTGAAGCTCTACCACCACCAGACATGCTTAAATCTTCAGAGGAAGAAGTTTCCCAGTTGGAACTGAAACCACTTCCTCAAGATTTAAAGTATGTGTTCCTTGGTCCTGAAGAAGGCACTTTTCCGGTGGTGATTTCCTCAAAGCTAAATCAGAAGGATGAAGCCCAGTTGATTGAAGTATTAAGGAAGTATCGAGACGCAATTGGTTGGACAATAGCTGACATCAAAGGCATTGATGCCGCTGTATGTACCCACAGAATCCATCTTGAAGACGATGCTAGACCGGTTCGTGATGCTCAACGTAGGCTCAATCTTACCATGAAGGAAGTTGTGAAAGAGGAGGTGCTTAAGCTACTCGCAGTGGGTATTATTTATCCCATCTCAGACAGTAAGTGGGTAAGTCCAACTCAAGTGGTACCAAAGAAATCTGGTTTGACTGTCATAAAAAATGATAAAAATGAGTTGATTACAACTAGAATGGTTACTGGCTGGAGAATGTGCATTGACTATAGAAAACTTAACTCAGCCAGTAGGAAGGATCATTTTCCTTTACCATTCTTGGATCAAATTTTGGAAAGAGTAGCTGGTAATGCATATTATTGTTTCTTGGATGGCTATTCTGGTTATTATCAAATTGTTGTAGCACCTAAGGATCAGGAGAAAACCACTTTCACCTGTCCTTTTGGCACTTTTGCTTTTACTAGAATGCCTTTTGGTTTGTGTAATGCTCCAGCTACTTTTCAGAGATGCATGATGAGTATTTTTTCTGATATGATTGATGACATTTGTGAAATATTCATGGATGATTTCTCTGTTTTTGAAAAATCCTTTGAGAGTTGTTTGCATAATTTGGCACGTATTCTCCAGAGATGTGAGGAAAAAAATCTTTTACTTAATTGGGAGAAATGCCAATTTATGGTCACTCAGGGCATTGTATTGGGGCATATTGTTTCTTCTGAGGGTATAAAGGTTGACAAGGCAAAGATTGAATTAATATCTAAACTTCCTATTCCTAGGACAGTTAGGGATATTCGTTCTTTTCTTGGTCATGCTGGCTTTTATAGGCGGTTTATTCAAGGGTTTAGTTCTATTGCAAAACCTTTGTGCACTCTTTTACAAAATGATATTGAATTTGTTTGGACTGATGAGTGCCAAAAATCTTTTGATACCCTTAAGAAATCGCTTACCACTGCATCTATTGTGCAACCTCCGCAGTGGGACCTTCCCTTTGAGATTATGACAGATGCTACTGACTATGCCTTAGGAGCTATTTTGGGGCAGCGGGTGGATAATAGGCCATTTGTGATTTATTATGCTAGTAGGACCTTGAATGATGCCCAGAAAAATTATACCACTATTGAAAAAGAATTGCTTACAGTGGTTTTTGCACTTGATAAATTTCAGACTTATATTCTTGGTTCTCCTGTTACTATTTTCACTGACCACTCTGCTCTTAAGTATTTGTTGGCTAAGAAAGATGCAAAGCCACGCTTGATTCGCTGGATTCTATTACTTCAAGAGTTCAACATCAACATTAAGGACAAGAAAGGAGTTGAAAACGTGGTAGCTGACCACCTCTCTAGATTGTCATCATCTCCTTCTTCCAATGTCAGCCTTCCTCTTGATGATAGTTTCCCGGATGAGCAGCTGTTTGTGGTTGATAGAGCTCCCTGGTATGCTGACATAGTCAATTATCTGGTGACTGAGAGAATGCCTTCTGAATGGTCCACCCAAGATAAGCGTCGGTTTCTCTCTAAGGTACGACACTTTTATTTTGATGATCCATATCTTTTTAAATATTGTTCGGACCAATTGATTCGAAGATGCATTCCTGATGATGAGTTTTCTTCTGTTTTGAGATTTTGTCATATGGGTGCATGTGGTGGTCATTTTTCAGCAAAGAAAACAGTTTCAGAAATCTTGCAAAGCGGTTTTTATTGGCCTTCCATGTTTAAAGATGCTTATAATTTTTGCAAGGCTTGTGAGCCTTGTCAAAAATTGGGATCCATTAGCAAAAGAGACATGATGCCTCTTTCCCCTATTCTGACTTTAGAAATTTTTGATTGTTGGGGATAGACTTCATGGGACCTTTTCCGGTTTCTTTTGGAAACACATATATTCTTTTAGTTGTGGATTATGTTTCAAAATGGGTAGAGGCCATTGCTTGCAAAACAAATGACCATCATGTTGTCCTGAAATTTTTGCAATCTTTGTTTGCTCGTTTTGGCATGCCAAAAGTTATTATAAGTGATGAGGGTTCTCATTTTTGTAACAAACCATTTTCTACACTTGTGAAGAAATATGGTATTACACACAGAGTTTCTACCCCTTATCACCCTCAAACAAATGGGCAAGCTGAATTGGCAAACAGAGAGATAAAAATTATTTTAGAGAAAACCATCAAGCCTAATAGGAAAGATTGGTCGGTTAAACTTCTTGATGCTTTGTGGGCTTATAGGACAGCTTTTAAAACAAATCTAAGGATGTCTCCTTATCGATTAGTTTATGGTAAAGCTTGTCATTTACCTGTTGATATTCAGCATCGAGCTCTTTGGGCCATAAAACATGTTAACATGTCACTTGATGAAGCTTCAGGGTTGAGAAAATTGCAGATCAATGAATTGGATGAAACTCGTCGGAATGCTTATGACAATGCTTAGATTGCAAAGGAACGCAAGAAAATTCTGCATGATCAGAAAATTCATCCAAAGCATTTCACACTTGGCCAGGAAGTTCTTCTTTACAACTCTTGCTTGCACGTTTTTATTGGAAAGTTGAAATCCCGATGGAGTGGGCCGTACATTGTAAAGACCGTTCATCCTCATGGTGCGGTAGACATTGTCAATCCGAAGAATGGTAATAGCTTCACTGTCAACGGACAACGTCTAAAGTCATTTCTGAAGGTTTTTGATCCACATGAAGAGATCTTGCTTGTGCAAGACCCCAGGGAAGTGTTTTGATTTGTTTCTCTTTCTTTACAGTTTTCTTTACTTGCTTTGTTTTTATTTGTTCTTTTGCTTTAATTTTATATTTCATGATTGATTGTTTGTTTTGCTTGCTTAGTTCTGTGCACTTTCTTTTCTTTCGCTCGACTCATTGAGGACTATGTCTCTCACTAGTTGGGGGTAGCATGTGTGCACAGTTTCAAAAAATAAATAAATAAATAAGATTTGTGAAATTTGAGCATCTTGGTGGAGTAGTTGAGCGGAATCATTTGCGAAGATTTATTTTCAAGCTTAAACATAGAGCATGATTTTTGATGCATCATATTTTGTTGATATGTGGCTTGAAACATCGGGATGTTATGCTTATTGAGATGAAACTTGATAAAATTTTTGTAGAACGAAAGGCAAATTTTGAAGGACATTTTGCACATGCTTACGCTTGTAGTGTTCCTTATTTACCATTCATTGATTTAACACTGGAAAAGTAAACTGCAGGACTACCGAGCCATGCCAAAAAGAAAAAAAAAAAGAAAAAAAGAAAACAAAGAAAAAAAAGGGGAAAAGGATTTGAAAAGATTAGAATGAAAAAAAAAAAGAGAGAGAGAAAAGGAATAAAGGCAACTTAGTAAACTTTCCTAAGTAAAAAGGGCTAGAAACAGTTATCCAAGACTTTGGAGGTTGAGCGTCCAACCTTTAAAAACAAAGCTGGCGTGAAAACTGCTAAACCCTTGGGCTTTGAGGTAGTTAGAATCAGCAATGATTAATCTTAAGGTTGAAAAATCCTATGGCAAATCATGGCTAGTAATGAGGAACACGCAATCGATCTAGCTCCACACACACATTTGAGTTCTGAGACATTTGCCTTAATTCTATGTGAAAGATTGTTAAGATAGTCTTGGTGGGTATAACCCTTGAGGGTTGAGTAGTAACGTGTCACTTTTGTGAGAATTCAGAATTGTGTTTGATTGTTTTTGTTTGAATTTCGATCTTTATGCAATATTCATCTCAATTAATTTTCACTATTTTGCTCAAGGATTAGCAAAATGCTAGTTGGGGGGTGTGATTGAGTTGAATTATTGCATTTTTAATGCTTTTGGAACCAATATATATTAATTCTTTCATTACTTTATCATTGGTTTTATATGGAAAAATGAATAAATCAAAGTTGTGATTTTAATTGATTAAAAGTATGAATTTCTACTCTAATTTTATCAACTGCCAATTAATATAGATTTTGGTACATTTCGCTCGAGCGGCGGCTTCTAGCCGCTCGAGCGAAATCAGGCAGATTCAAACGCTCGACTTCTGCTCGACAGTGGGCTCGAGCGAGATGCGGGAAAAGAGATCGCTCGAGCGGAGGCATTTGGCCGCTCGAGCGAATTCAGGTAGAGTTGAACGCTCGATATTCGCTCGACAGGCCGCTCGAGCAAACTTAGGCAGAGTCGAACGCTCGATGTTCGCTCGACAGGCCGCTCGAGCGAACTTAGGCAGAGTCGAACGCTCGATGTTCGCTCGACAGGCCGCTAGAGCGAATATCGCATTTTTACAGATCAGGGTTCATTCCGCCGTCAGAGTATATATATGTTTTTTTTACATCTTAGGAGGACTCTTGGGGGGCTGGAAAACTCGATTTTTGAGTAGAGAAACACTTAGAATTCATTTTTCTTTTGATTTTCGTTCAGATTCGAAGAGGAGGATTCATTCAATCGATCATTCACTCAGCTACACAATTTCCAGTGGATCATTCACTCACACTGCAGCAGATTGAAGAACTCCTTGAGGGGTCCAATTGCCACTGCAGCTCAGCCTCCTCCATCGCTTCGAATCTTCATCTCCATTCAACTGGCTTGATCTTTTCAATTCCCTACTTGCTATTTCATTTCAGTTTTGAGTTTCTGAATTATTTTAAAGAATTTTGATTTAGACGTTTGAGTAATTTATTTGTTATTCATTTAATTCATGTTATTTATTCTTATCGTTTCGTTAAGCTTTCATTTTAGTATTGATTACAATTATGGTGGTTTAATTTGAGAATTTGTGATTTGAACATAATGATGAACCCTAGAACATTGATTTTGGGGCTTTTCAATTTCAGTGCATGTTTTGTCAATTACTTCCTAATTTAGTTTAATTCTTAATTTAGTTTTATCAATTTTTGAGTTTAATCTATTAGTCCTTTACATTCCGATCCGATAATCAAAATCTAAAAATATGAATCTAGTCCAAGACTGGTGTCCTCTCTCATCCATTGCACATACCATCATTTTATTTTCTCTTTGTGAAGTTTTTCACCTTTTTCAACGAGTTTGATTTCTAAGTAACTTTTCCTGAGGAGACGATCTAGGAATTTATTCCTAATTATTACACGACATCCTTCTGCACTTGAGATAGCTTTAGTGCTACTCATTTTTGAGTGAGTCAGAGACACCAAATCCAAAGCTAATATTCGGTGAGAATGCATATGCAATATTAATATATAAAACTATATAAGGAATGAAATTCAAAAAAAAAAAAAAAAAAGATGTTGCAAGAGTTTGAGGAAATTGCTTACCTTCAAGATAACTGGAAGGGGGCTAGGGTTAGGGCGAACTGGTTTTGGGATGAACGGAATTGGGGCGAGATAGGGAAATTGAGGAAGATTAGGCCAACGCTGTGGCTGAAGATGAAGGTGGCGGCGATTTGTGATTCAGACTTCCATTTGTCGACTGAGGGACGGAGGGCGGCGGGTTCGAGGGGAGGGACCGTGCCATCGAGGTTTCTTCGGTGCTTCAAGTGGCTGCTGACTCGTGGTCTTCGACGGGATGTGCAGCTTCGTGGAAGGATTGAGAGAGGGAGTTCTTGAGGTAGAGAAGAAACGCAGAGTGGGAGGGACTGAGAAAGAGAGGAAACGCATCGAGGGAGGGAATGAAATGAGGAAAAAAATTGAGAGAAGCTCGTGGAGTGAAACGGTACGTTTCCAATTTGCCACATCAGTAGCCACTTACGCAGTGTTTGCTTGGGTCCACTGAACATAGAATTTGTCTTTTAAAAACTCATCTCATTAGGAGGAGAAGCAAAAGAGAGATTTTCAAGCCTATGCACTGTAGATGGATGTAATCCAACTTTTCAGACACTAACTTCTTTTGATAGCCCATGTGCATATATTCAAATTATAAATTAAAAATTCACCCCTTCCTCAATAATTAGAATTAAAAATTCATAATGTGCAATAATTTGAATTAAAAATATTCAAAATTTTCAATAAATATAATTTTATATTACAATATTCAATTTTGTTTGAGTACATAATTACGGCACAAATATTTCTATTTTTTTAATAGATAAAATAATTAATAAATCATAATTAAAATAATATATTTTCACAAAGAAATTGATATTTGGGCCTTGGGGTTTTATTAGTAAATTCGAAACTATAATTATTTATTATAATAATCAAAATTATTCTAATTTATAATTAGAATAAAAAAATTTCAAATTTCTTATATATAGAAAAATAAATAGGCCATAATTAGAATAATCTGTTTTAACAAATAAATTTTAATTTTTGGGAATATCGAGTAATTTCAGCCAACAACAAAAATATATAATTTTAAATTAAAATTTGTTTATAGATTTTTAATTAATAATAAATATTACAATGTATTAATATATTCATAACTATTATACAATAATTATTAAAAATTTTAATCATTGGTGAGACCTACCCATTTATCAAATTCTAAAAAGTAAAAACTATATCACCTCATCTTACTATTCAAATATACATTTTTTTTTATAAATGATCTCATTTCATTTTAATTCAAAAATTTTATTACTATTAAAAATATCTCATATTATCTTATCTAAATTACATAACGAGACCTTATTTGTCATAGGTAAGGAATTGTAGCTTCTTATTTATTTTTTATTTATTATTGTTTTTTTTAAGGATTTGTAGCTTACACAAGTGCAAAGTGAACTTACTTGTAGGGGGAGTTCGGTTCGGTCCCGGGAGGTTTTATAGATCTGACCAGACCTATTCGGTCCAAAGTTTTCCTACTTTGGATCAGACCGAACTCCCTAAGGACCGGTCCATTTGTCCACCCTATGACTTTTTTTTTTTTTTTAATTCAATGATATTTTGTTTAATACTTATGTAATTATATTGTGATATATACATATAATATACTATTATATATATACACATATTAGTAATATGCTAATACTATTAGTCTATTAGAATATAGTAAATAAGTTAATAGCTCAGTAATAGTTATTAACTTATTTACTATAACTAATAATACACTAGTATTAATATTATAACTAATAATATACTAGTATTAATACTATAACTAATAACTATACATAATAATAGTAATACTATATGTAATACTATATTAAATAATAGTAATAATAGTAATACTTTTATTGCTAATACTCTATGTAGCTATAGTGATTTGATACTAACATATTACATATCAAAAACTATACTAATATTATTATAAATTTATACATATATGATATATTATAATTTATATTATAACTTTTATAATATGTTAATATATTAATATATATACTAGTACTATATATTATAGTTAATAGTTATACATTAAATAATATAATAATACATTGATACTAAATATATATAGTTATAGACTTATAATAATTTAGTTATTATGAATTTATGATTAGTATAACTATATAATTGTATTAGTATTAGACTATTAGTAATTTAGCATAGCTTTATTATATTAATAATATTAGTTATGTTGAATGAGTTAGTTGGTATAACTATATTATACATTATTAGTATTAATATAAATATTAGTATTAGTTATAGCTATATTACCTATATTAGAATCGAGAGTATTAGACACTAATAGTATTAGTACAACTGTATAAGTGTATTATATAGCTATATATTAGTATTAGTTATACTGTTATAGTGATTTAATATATTATAATTTCTATATTATATTTATACTATAACTCTTATAATATATAATATATACTAGTACTATATATTATAGTTAAATATTAAAGAATATAATAATACATTCATACTAAATATATATAGTTATATTTCTAGTGATTTAGTAATTAACTTATTATGATTAGTACAACTATATAAATTATAATAGTATTAGACCATTAATATAGCTATATATTAGTAATATTAGTTAGGATTGTTCGTCCGGACCAGTTTTTATCTGGCTTGGACCGGAACCCAGATAACCGAGTTCTCGGATGTAGTTTTCGGCCTGGATTAAAACCAGGCCAAAACTCATATTACGAAAATCGGGTGGACCCAGTACCTGGGTTTTTTTTTTTAAATGCGAAAACCGTCTCATTTTCTCTACTAATCGGCTAACTTTCTCGATTTTAACTTTTTTTCTCACTCTTTCTCTCCCACTCTCTTATCTCTGTGCCGAAAGCCCTCTCTCAGTCACTCCAAAACCCTAGGCGTCATTCCTCTCTCGATCTCAACCTCTCTGAAGCCCTATCTTTAATTCTTCCCTCTTAAGAGGCCAAGGTTTGTTCTTTTCTTCCCCTTTGCTTTATTGTTAAATCTTCTATTACTTGGGTCTTCACTGAATGATGCTTACTTGATGTAATCTTATGCAAGATGAAGTGGCTAAGGTCTTTTGGTTTTATATTAAAGTGGGTTGTCTGTTCTCTGTTTTCTAGTCTTTTGGTTTTATATTGAAGTGGGTTGTCTGTTCTCTATTTTTTGTCATGGGTCATCTCCATCTCTCTCGCTCTCTCACGTCGTCAGGGTCCTATTCCGCAACTAGGTGAGGGAAATTTTGATATTTTCTATCATGGGTTTGAGTTTTGGACTGTTAAGTGCTGAAACCCTAGCCCCAAGTGCCGAAACCCTAATACTCTTAGATCTACTCTTAGATCTAAGATGTGGCTTTGAGTTATTTTTGCTTTTTTGCTCTAGATCTACTCTTAGATCTGATCCCATAACTTACATTATATTTTCTATTTATTTGTAGATCTTAGAATCCTTGAAGTGCTCTGATATTCAGGTTGTTTTTAATTTTTGGGTTGCTTTTTGAATTGTGGAGATCTGATATATGACTTTGATGTTCTTAGAAAATCGATTTCTTGCCTTATTTTGTGGATCTGCTTTTCAAACAAAAAAATATAGTTTAAGAACATATGAATATTCATTTTTTTTAGGGTTTTTGGTGCTAGCATTTTTCTGTTTATGAAGTCATGAACATTGTAAGCTTCTTCAAGAGGAAAGACTACAGATTAGCTCATAAAGGAGTCCAATGCTAGGTTTTACCCCAAAATTTATTTGGTCTCAAGCTTGGGGGCTAAGAATGACAAAAGCTAATGTGCATGCAAAAACTAATTTGCTTTAATTGCTTTTGTTTAATGGTGGAGAGGATGCAAATAGATAACAGATTATACCTACTTTTGGCATCCTTTTGGAGAATCTTGCCTCCCACTTCAGTGTTTTTGTATGTTTTTGTGTGATCATATATTATCTAAACTTTTCTTTTGCTATATATAACTCGTACTCTTTCCATGACTAAAGACAACCCTTATATTTTAAATTTTTGGATAACTAACTCAAGGCAACCTCTTGGTACGTACCCACAGTGTGATACCCCGTTTTTACGTGTATTTTCACTGAATGAGTTGTTTTTAATTTAATTAATACATTAGTTCTTTTATTTTAAATTATTGTATTTTAATTGGTTTTATTTTATTTGATGTTGTGTTTAATTTATTTTAGTCGTTTTATATTTTTAAAATCATTTTCAGCGGATCAGTTTTTAGATTCCGGAAGTGAAGACTGAACCTCATTTCTTTTTCTTATCTTTTCTTTTTCCTTTTTTTTTCTTTCCCTTTTTCCTTTTTCTTTCTTTCTTCTCCTTTTTCCTCCTTCTTCCTGCGCGCTACCCCTCTCCCCTTCCCTTCCCGTCGCCGTCTAGCCCTCTCACCCGACCCACCGCTGTCTAGCCGGCGTGGCCAACACCACCCCCACCAAAAAATCCCCCTCCGGCCGGTGAACACACCCACTAAAAATCTCCTCCATCCGAACCCCCGTTAACCCTCTAGAGCTCCTTCTTTCCACACGGTTTTGAGCTGTTTTTGGCTCCGTCGCTCCACCTCTGGCCACCATCTCTTCACCACTTCTTCCCCTATCTCTTGCCATCCCAACCCACCCAATTTCAGCTCCGATCCGTTGCCGGAGCAGCTCCCACGAGTTCAACTCCGTTCAGCCCCTTTTGGTGCTTCCACCGTCGTTTCCACAGCCACCCACAGCCAAATCTCACTTCCATTAGCTTCATAAACATCCCTAGACCATTCCCTATCAATTCCGTATCTTGGTTTATCCCCGTTCAAAAGTGGGTAATTTATTACCCACGGCCACAGTATAAAATACACTGTTACGTTACTTTTTCTCAGCCGTTTGCAACGCCGCGAGCTTTCGAAAAATACCTTATAGCACTATAAGTATTTTCTAAACTCTACTTTTAGATTTAAATATATTTTTTTCTTACAATAATTATTTGACTGCTGGTTGGTTGATTCCGGACTGAGTCCGAGGAGTTTGGGGGTCGGATGGATTGAGGATGGAGTTGATTGGTTTTGTTGATTTGTGATTGGTTGGTTATTTGTGCCTTGAGGCGTGCATTACATAGAGCATACATGTGCATTTTATTTAAATTGATAAAATCATGTTTTATTTGTATAAATGGATTTTCGGATGCGTATGTATCACGATCCCAATGCCAAGATGGGGTATTATCACAGTGGAGCTCTTCTGTTCACTCAGGAGCATAATATACTGAGTGATATCCTCTGAGTTGTCTCTGGACGACAACAAGAGCGGGCAGGATGGTAACGCTCTCGTATCGACTCCGTGGCCCTTCGCTGGCGAGGGCTAGAGGATGCTTGGTTACGAACGAGCGGGGCGCGAAACTGAGCATCGCTTGTTTAGGTGTTACACGCGTGGTCGTTACCTGTGGTGTGTCATAGGAGTCAGGGTGTACGGATAACTCCTAGGGGAGGTCATGGTGCATACGGATTAATTGGTTATTGGTATGAGTTGGATATGGGCCAAATGAGACTTTTGGCGGGAATTGGAAAGTAATACGTTTTTTGGGCCAAATGAGATTTTTGGCGGGCGTGGAAAAATATCGTTTTATGGGATATGCGCATTGGCATTCTTTCATGCATATTGTTTGAATTTTAATATGTTTTTATCTAGTGGCATTTGGATCTTTACTTACTTGCGGCACTATTTTTGGTACTGTAGATTTTGGTGCAGAGATCGAGGAGGAGGAGGAGGAGGCTGAGCCTGAGGAGGCAGCTCCGCCGGAGTATTGAGTGGAAGTTTATGCCTTGTTATTGGATTTGAACTATATTTGTATCTTGTAATATTTTATTATGTATATTTTAAACAGTTTTGTATTAAACTAAGAAAAAAATTCTGGTACTTAGTTATGAGACTTTTGCTATCCGTTGCGTGTTTCTTTTTGCACATTTATTGCTTATACACACACTTGACACTCGTCGATAGAGTGGTGACCCGTGTTGTTATCATCCGGAAGTCTCGATTTTCCTGTATCCATACGTAGGATTTGGGGGCGTCACACACAGTTCGAATTAATACAATTTTAAACTGGTTTAGAGTAAAACACAAATAAAAAAGGTTGATAAAGTTAGAGCACTTATCCTATTATACTTGTTGCTTTCTGATACATGCATATGTGTATGGCTCTGCTTTCCAGGTAATGCTTATCTAATTTAGATTTGCCACAAAATTATTTCTTCTTTTGGTAAAATAAGCGTACCAATAATGCTATTATGCTTACAAAGTTCACCAAAAAGGAGTTCATATCAATTTAGGCAGCACATAAATTTAGTAGTCTTTTTTTTCAACCAAAAGGCAATAGTAACTATCAAAAAGTAACTTTTAACTTAAGTTGCAGTTCAAACCCAGAGAGAAAAACAACCAAAATGAGAAACAGAGTGAAAAGACTTGGTGATTCTCAAGATTAGTCTCCCAACTAATATTCTTAGAATGCTGCGTGCGTATGTTCGGGCTTGTGTTTGTCATAACTTTGGCAAGGAAAATGGGTTGGACCTAGTTGGTATATGGCTCATTTTTTGGCTTAAATCTAGTCAATCTTCTTGTTCAATGGCTTAAGTTTTATCTCACTATTGTTTCTTATATTTTTTTTTACTTGTAATGTCATTATCTTTTGTTCTTGTAGGACATGCCATTCCATTTTAGGCCTGGACACTTTCTTTATCTTTACTATTATTATTATTGTTGTTGTTGTTAATATTATTACTATTATTTTTGCCTGGAACTTTTAACTTTTATATAAGTTCAGTCCATAGGGGTGGGGAAGTTGGAGCATATACTGTAGTCAACAAATTGGACTTGGAGACCGAAAGTGATGGTTATATATCTTTTATATTATTAGTGGAGTATACATATAAGTGTTAATGGGGATGGTGAAATAGACCCATTGCAAAAGATTTAAATGGAGCAATGAAGAAGGAGATCTAGATTTGGCAGAGTATTGCAAAAGCTCTTCTGATTGAACTAATGATGATACAATGGCTTGTAATTTTGTATTTTATAATGTGATTAAATACCAAACAATGTAATATGAAGTGGGTTATAAATATTGAATTTTTATTTTTTAGATGCATTTAGTTAAAAAGATAATTGGTTTTCTACATATAAAAATAAAAATATTTTTCAAATGTAATAGAATATAGGCTTTAGATTAAAAAAAAAAATGCTTTACAAGAACATCTTTTTCTGGAAAAAAATTTCATGGTATATAGCCTTTGTAGTGTAAAAAAAAACCGGGTACAGGCCGGAACCCTAATTCCCAGGTTATAAAAATCCAGATTCATCTGGGTTTCGGCCTAGGTCATAACCCAGGTATATCCTGTCCGGAACCCAGTCCGAATTTGGAATCCGGGTTCCGGGCCGAGTGTACCTGGATATCCAGTTCGAAACTCAGTTAAACAGTCCTAATATTAGTTATGGTGAATCGGTGCTTTAGTATAACTATATAAGTATTAACTATATAAATTATAGTATAGTGATAATTATATTAATTAAACATAAGTATGGTGATAATTAAATTATATTAATTATAGTGATAAATATACCATATAGCTATATATAGTATTAATTATAGTAACTAGTATAACTATATAAATTATATAATAGCATATTAGTATTAATAATAGACTATTAGTATAGGTCACTATAGCTATTGTTGAAGTATTAGTTATAGTGATTTAATATAACTATATTAGTATAAGTATAACTACAGTCTATATTAGACTATTAGTATTTGTTTTATACCATATATAATTATATACAACTATGATATAAATAATAATCTTTTTTTTTTTTAATTTCCATTCAGTTCGGTTTGGGGTGAAAAATCCATGGACCGGGACCGGACCGAACTCATTCGGTCTTTTAAAAATTGGACCGCATCGAACCGAATTGGGTTCGGTCCAATCCAAAAATGGCCGGTTTGATCAATTTATCCAGTTCGGACCGGCCGATTCTCAACCCTACTTACGTGATCATTTCATCATGGAGCAACTGAAATCATTCAAGTCCAAAAATAAAACAGTTTTCTCATGTATTTTAAGAATGAAAAAATCTAGTTGTAAATCTAACTGTGTACTAATATGTACACCAATCTAATGTGATTGGTCAAAAAGTAGATTTATTGAAAACAATGCTAATTTAAATTTTGAATATGAATAAATCGGTATTGATATGTAGAGTAGTCACTACAACAGAAATCACCTTTTCCCGAGAACAATTTGGTCCCAATTACTCCCATTTCCTGCCAGAATAATATATTTCTGGCATATTCAGGTCCTAGCATGGTCACCAGAAATAACTGGCCCAAGATGCTATTACTTCTTGCGAGACTTTGCAATGTCCGAAATTATGACTATTTCTGGCATCACCGAATCGTCAGAAAAGATGACTTTCTCCCAGCAATTTAACACCAGAAATATTATATTCTGATGTGTTAGTATATTGGAAACTAGTATTTCCAAGGAGTGTAACCAGCCGGAAATAGAAGTTTCCTACGACATGTAGGCCATCTCAGATAAGTTATTCTGGTAATTTTGTCTTCTCGGAATAGTAATTCCCGCATTATAAAGTTACCGGAAATAGCAATTTCCCGTGTTATTCGTCACACAAGATGATCATTTGGGACAAAATAATTCCTCGGAAATATGATATACCTATATATGTACTGGTAAGAAAAGCTGATAAATAGTAATGAAAGCGACTATTTCCGGCATAGTATCGGTTTGCCAGAATAACTCAATTTGGACATAAATTGAGCTTCACAGCTTTTGGTTAATACCTAAAGATTAATGTTGATCGAATTTATGTATTTTGAATTCTATTGTAGTGATTTCTTACATTGTTGAGAAATTAGCTAGACATCAATTCAAAATAATACATGTATATTTCAGAGGTACTCAGTTTGAAATCACTATGTCGTCGGCCTGAGATTCACCCACCCTTATATATTCAATAACCAGTTTGCATTAATGCTAGTCAATCGGTAACTTGCCCAGACAATAAAATACCTGAACGTGAATGCCCAAAACCAAGTTGCATGGTCTATTGGGATAAGAAACCTTCTTATATATTGAATATATAAGAAAAGCATATGGTCTATTGGGATTTAGCATGTCACCAGCATTAATTTTTTTACAAAATATCTGAATATCGGTTAAAGCCATAGATACACAAAAGAAACTGCATGTATTTTATCCAACCACACTTGTGCAAACCATATAATGCATACAAGGACCATGTGCTTCATTCCCAATCTTTGCTGGAGCATTCTTCTTTTGCTGCATGCATGGAGCTTCATAACTCACCCTTGCCATCTTGTGTTTGAACATAGTAGATCTGCAAATGTCACATAGAAGGTTGTAAAAACAGATGTAATTCTAAATCCAAAGGTCAAATGCAATGTTTCAGAAACCATAATATAATATAATATCACATTATCAACAATTGCATGCTTCCTATTACCTGGGGACATCCCAACTTACTCAACCCAATATTACACTGCTCTTAGACTGCTCTTACACTCTTGCCTAGATTAGTGTGAAAGTAGCCTATTTTTTGTCTTTGCATCTTATCTAGCACTGAAGATATAAACAGATTGAGTATTGCATATTCATCCTTCAAAATTTGGGGTACATAGGTTATCTAGATGTGTACCAACCTTTAGCAATATTCTTGTAACCTCTTATACAAAAATTCACTTATTGTTTACATGACTTCACCTAGACTATCAATGTTAGAAGATTAACTACAATATTCTTTGTTTGAAACACATATTCCTTATATGTCTTAACCTGACACCACATAGTTACATAGTCAAGCAAGTCTCTTTACATACAGCAGTGACATTCCCCATCATTCTATGATTGCTGAAAATTATCTCTACTATCAATTGCCAACTACTGCAATAGTATTTCTAACTACAAGTGAACCAGGAAGATATAGTAATCTGGATGTATTAATAACATTTACAATCTTCAACAGACCATGCAAGTAACACACCAGTGCTTACCACATTTATTGGCCGCCTAATGCATTAAGTAATAACCAGCATGCAATGAAATATAAATAACACATACCTGTTCCCTGCTCTAAAGGCCATGGGCTGGCATCTTTGACACTTCTCTTTAAGGAAAATAAACAAAAGTATGTATCCATCACTACTGGTACACAAAAATGTCCATACATCTTCATTACCACTCCAAAACCACCAACTCATAAAATTTCATTCAAAAGGATGCTCAACAAAAGGATGCTTCATGCATTTTCTATGCTACTCCAGCAAAGGTTCAAAATACCATCAAAAAATTCAACAAAAGTGTTGTGAAGGGGAGGATGCCTACGCATCTCCTGGAGTCTCCCGTTGAGGCTCCCTTTGGGACTCTAATTTTGTAACACGTTCATTAAGCCTGTCACACTCTAAAAAACAAGGATTCATCTTTTGCAAATCATTCATAAATGTCTCAAATTTCTTCTTGAACAACTCTGCCTCAGCCTTGTTCTTCTCATTCTCCTCCCTAAGACGTTCAAACTCCCTATTGGATAGCAAGGATTGAGATGGTTCAGGTATAACTAAGTGTCCTAAACCTCTAGCATAGCCCGATCGGGACCCCAACACCTCCTTAAACACTGCATTGGCATTCTCATCATTGTTATCTTCTGGTTCCATCTCATTCATCCGCTCAAGCATCATATTCTACATTAGACACAAATCAGAAATCCATGTTTGAGAACTAAGCAATTACTGTCCTGACAAATTTCTATAAAACTGTCAAACTATATCATTATTATATATAGCCATTATAACTCACGTAGTTGTGCTCAGCAGCTTCAGTAATAAATCTACCCTTCTTTGTAGACCAATGCACCTCCCGATAGAAAGCAACATGATTTGGAGCTTGTTCCCGCTTCATGATTTTAACATCAGTTTAATAAGTAAAATATTCATAATGGAAACAGGAAGAAAAACACTATATGACTTTGTTAATTAAATGTATAACTTCACCTTTTCCTCCATTAGCCTAACAAATGACTTCTTGCCACCCGTGTGATTTATCCTTTGATTTTTCCTATTACTTTTGTTCCGCCTTGATAGGTTCTATCATTGACACAATGTAATTAATCCCAACGTCCAAGTACAAGAATTATTAGAAAAGCTGCTAATAAACTGTAAAGACTGAGAGTACAGTTTTCTTACCTGAAATTCCTCACTCCCCCATCTCTCACATAAAGCTTCCCACACAGCTTTGTCCACCATCTTTGTCCCTCTAGAAAGGGCTGCCTCATGTGTTTCATACTCTTTGTATTTGCAGTGTAATAGGTAGTGAAAATCATTATATTTCTGAGCAAGTGCCATTGCCACTGTCTCTCGATGGTTGCTTTTAGACCAATCCAATTCAAAATCAGCCTACATGTATCAACTCATTAGTGTCACTGAAAAATGCCAAATTAAAAAATTATGTCAGTATTTGCTGTAATCATATGCCAATGGTTTTACCCTGACACGATCTGTTAGCTCTTCCTTGTTCAGTTTATCAACACGAGTCCAGCTTGCATGACGCATGTCGGCATACAACTTCACAATCCATGTCACGCGTGTTGAAAATATCGTTGCATTTTCACATGATACTCCTCTTTGCCCATCCTTAATCTCCACCGCCACTTTTCCAAACTTCCGAATGCGATCAAATTGGGAACACCTTGCTGGTCCTCTTCCACGCTTTCGAGTGGGAGGAGCTTGCACAATGAAAGCAGAATTTGTTATTTATCACCTTATTACCACTTGCAAATGGACAATGTACCAATTCTATTTAATACACAGTTGGTACAATTTTGAAACTTGTGTATTAATCATCTTATATACCTTCAACTAGCGTGTTAGCAACTTCAGCCTCATTCACAGGATTTGTGTCCTCCTCTGGTGCGACACTTGGGCCTTGAGTGGATGCCTCTGAAAATGAAACAGACTCGTCCCTTAGAATGCGTGCTCGAGTTTGTGCCCCTTGGCCTCTACCATGTACTGATGTGCGATTGCCACCACGTCCATTACATGCATTCCTTGTTCCTCTCATTGTAGCTACATCATATAATAAATTGTTAATATCAGCTTTTCATCCATATCTAAAATGAAAGGCCAGATTGTATATTTCCATAAATTCCCTGAATCGTATATCTGGTATACCATACAACCATCTGACAGGACTAAAGTTATGCTATATATATAACAGATATGGACACTACAGATGAGCATATACATAAAACTATTATTATAGCTATACACACTACATATGTTTGTTATAAACACTTACACTGTGAAAAACAGAAAATCCCAGTGACCTTTTCTCTTAAAATATCATCACATACATACTATATTTATGCCATTGCAATCTATTCTCAGCAACTTGCCTTCAAATGCCTCGTATTTCAAAAGCACCCCTATTCTTGAGATATTGATGGTGATAGGGACCAGACTTAGAAGGGGTGTCACACCATCGAATATTTGCACATTTCTAGATAATACAAACTTAGTCTTTTACAAATACATATTAGAACCTACTGGAACAAGTTATAATACTCATAAATCTATATCCTTTGACCCACCCAGCATATTTGGCAATTCCTGATACATATGTAAAGTTACTTGTAGCTGAGGGAAATAACAAATGCCAGTGTAAAAACTATTCTGTTATCGCACCATTGACAACAGATTTCTCAGGTTATTGAACCCCATCATATTCAGGCACAAATACAACCTCTGTTCTTTATTTTTTTTTTAACTTTCAAAGCTTAAGAAGTAGAGGTAGTCAGTTTATAGAAACAACATTTGAACAGTTTGCATGTAAAGAGTAAAAGGTAAGGAGGACTCACACAGGGCAATTCGCAGTGGGAAGGCTTTGAACAACTGAATAGCTGGGGTCGGTTGCTGCTGCTATGTAGGTGTTGAGTTTCCCAGAGGACAGAAACTCGCATAGCCAAACTTCTCAATATGCCTCAGCTTCCTCCATTGGTAATGGGCATTAGAGGGCAGCTTATATATCTCTTCAAAACCCAGGAACGTAACCATGATTTACATAAAGCAACTTAACTCAGGATGTTAACCAGAAGTATACCAAACTCAACCACTTTCTGACTTCACTCCTTGGAAAAGGTGCCCAAAATTTTAGATTTCCCACGTATTGCAGGGTGCTTACCGCGCAATGACTTGCCTACAATCCATGGCTCTTATACATTTTTTTTAATTTATTCCCATCGTGTATAGAGATTGCTGCTCGTGATAAAGTCACGTATGCTTTCAACATTTGGGGCTCATATCTTAGTCATTAGCCGTGTGCAATGCCTATGGGTTTGATTTCCCCAATTTATTATTACTTTAGTCTAATAACCACATGAATCTCCACTAACCAATTCATACCAAATAATTAATTGTGCTTTAAGCTAGTCAGTTCTTTTAGAATTTCCAATTTAAATTGAGACGATATATATAGTCCCATTCCAACAGATAGTGCTACTGTGCATTGTTTACATTGCCTCAAATATCTTTGCAAATCGTACCGTGACATCTAGAATGATTGAATTTCCTGTAAAGTCATTCCTCTTGCTCTCTCAATCACCAACAGTTCACTGAAGTGTCCAACTAAACTTAGCTTGTAGTAGCCAAACTTCAGTAGCCAATAAATTATCTCCTAATATAAAACCAGTAAAATATTTAACACTATAACAACAAGTACAATGTATAACCAGTAAATATATCACAAATACACTGTGAATGATGCAAATCCCAGCCTTATAAGGTAAGTATGGAAGAGCTCCACCGCCACACAAATGAAGCTATATATAATAGCTTCTACTAACAGAAAATTTTAATACATATGAGAGTAAATTAGGCCTTGCATGGCTGCAAATCACTCCTCCATGACAGGTAGCCATGCTGCATTTTATATTCATACAAATTTACATCAATCCAAGTCATATATATATAGTACTCTCAATTCATACTATGCATTGTGGACGTTTACTAACTAAAAACAGCAATCCATAAACAAATACTCCTATATATATTTTGCACCATACAACAATTCATAAAATTTAACATTTCTCAGGTTATTGAAGTACTCCTACAGAAAGGTATTGGTATTGAATATTCATAGCTTCTTACATAGCAAATGATAAAGTGAAGTCGTCTTAAACAGTCTGAAACTTCAGTTGTCATTAAATACAACAGCAACAACAGAGCATATCCCTATTTTGGTCAATAATCAGGATGGGTTTTTGGTCTTAATTAAAACCTATTTATACATGCTTAAAACATGGATCAAAACCCTCCAGCATGCAGTAATGCTGTTATGTACTGAAGAGTACAAATGTTTGAACCTACTTGTTCATATAATCATAAATACTTGTTCTACCCCTACATTTCGCTCATAACCAGTAATTACCTACTGATCAGTACAAATTACTATAATAAATCGAGTTCAAAAGTAACTCTACATCACCACATTAGTAAATATATAGGGAAATTCACAAGTACATGCAATTAGACCAAACATTATTCAGAATCTGTTTCAGAATTCGATTGGGAGTCGTCCTCATTCTCAGACTCATAATGGTCAGTATTGGGATGATCACCATAGTCGTCACCATCCACATCATCTTCAATAAAAGTTTGGTCGGCATTGTCGGGAGTAGAACGAGGTAGCGTAGTTGCCTCATTAACAACAATTACTTCTTCATTCTCCCGATGCAATGTGTTTCCCAAGCCAGTATCACTTTCATTGATCGGAAAATCTTCAGTACTAGCTTCTTCCTCTTGAAATGCATCACCTTCAGAGGAGTCCTCACCATCATCCAATGCAGTTTGGATGGGTGGAATGTCATAGACATTCCTATTGGTTATCTTTTGTACCACTTGCCAATTCCCCACCATACTATCATCTTTTAAATAAAATACTTGTGAGCACTGAGATGCAAGGGTGAAAGGCTCATCCTGATACCACTTTCTTGATGTATTCACACTTGTAAGGTGGTCTCCTACACGTATGCCGCGTCTATGATCACCAACGTCCCACCAGTCACATTTAAACAAGTACACAAGATGCCACCCCATGTAGCGTAATTCAAGGATCTCTTTCAACACACCATAGAAATCAACCGGCATCGACTGATGTACCCTAGCAACAACCACCCCACTATTTTGGCTGCGTCGATGTTGTTCACGGTCTTTTGTGTGAAACCGAATTCCATTTATGATGCATCCACTATATGATCCCACCCAAGGATCTGGTCCGCAAGCAAGAGCATAAAGTTCATCTGTAACTTCATATGGATTCAAGATACGCAACTCTCGAATCTATTAACAACCATAGAGGCAATAGGTTAATAAAATACCACTTTGCAATAACTTACATCTATATTTATTGAGCGGAAATGTATATATGTTCAAGCAACATATATTCATAACTTACATGGTTCTTGAACCATTTCCCAAATTCAGTCTGGTGCCTACGATCAACATTGCTGGGGTCCTCTTCTTTAATCTTGTTATAGTGCTGACTACGAACATTGAAAATTTGGATAGAGTTAGTTTACAATGTGTTTCAAAAGAAAAATACAACAGAGTATCTGGTTGAAAAGTTCTCATGCCATACTTACTCTAGGTAATGCTGTATCTCAGGACAATTGTTAAGTACATACCACTCAGCTTTTGCAAATAGCTGATCATTCAATCTATCAGTGGAGGACGAACCCATTGGTCTCACCTTTTGAAAAAATACACTCATACTACCCGGTGTATGGTCTAGACCGACATCCACATTTCGCTCTTCCCTAGTAAAAGTCGTCTCAATGTCATGGAGATACATCGAACAAAATGTAAGGCACTCAACATGAATATAGGCCTCGGCAATTGAGCCTTCAGGTCTTGTCATATTTTTTACATAACGCTTGAACTTCCCTAGATACCGTTCAAAAGGATACATCCACCTATACTGGACAGGTCCCGCAAGCAATGCCTCTTGTGGCAAGTGAATAGCAAGATGCACCATTATATCGAAGAATGCAGGTGGGAATATCATTTCCAACTTGCAAAGAATAAGAGAGATATCAGTTTGTAGGCGGTGCAGAACATCAATGTTTAATGCTCGTGCACACAATTTCTTGAAGAATGAACTTAACTCAGTCAAAGCTTGCCGTACATCACTGGTTAAGTAGCCACTAATCACCACTGGCAGTAATCGTTGCATGAAAATATGAGAATCATGACTTTTCATGCCTAAGATCTTTGATTCACGTACATTAACACATCGGGCGATGTTCACGGCAAAACCATCAGGGAACTTAACACTTGCTAACCACTCGCAGAAAGATCTCTTCTCTTTTTTATTTAGCATGTAACAAGCCAGTCTCATTGAACAACTATCGCCCTCTGGCTGTAAGTGTAATTCTTTCCGTATGCCTAGGTTGGCCAAATCCCGATGGGCATTGGCTGTGTCCTTGCTTTTTCCCTCGATATCCATCAAAGTTCCTAATACACTATCGCATATGTTCTTCTCAATATGCATGACATCTAGGTTATGCCTCAATTCCAAGGATTTCCAATAAGGCAAATCAAAGAATACACTTTTTTTGGTCCAATTCAACTCATTGGCTGTGCGTTTCCTCTTTTTTGATAACTTACCAAACTGTACATCTTGCAATTCTCTCAATTGTTCCAAGATAGCCTCTCCCGACAAATGTATAGGTGCTGGGTGATGGTCAGTACTACCATTAAATTCAGCTTTTTTAGATCTCCACCTGTGCCCTGGCAACAACCACCGCCGATGACCCATGTAGTAGTGCTTTCGCCCATGGACCAGCCACAATGAATTCGTACTACCATTACACGTAGGACATGCCAATTTCCCCTTTGTGCTCCACCCAGAAAGATTAGCATACGCTGGGAAGTCATTAATGGTCCAGAGTAATGCTGCATGTAATCGAAACGATTGATCTGCAAATGCATCGTATGTATTGACACCCACTTCCCATAGAAACTTCAGTTCTTCAATTAAAGGGCGTAGATACACGTCGATATCGTTGCCTGGTGCTTTTGGGCCAGGAATTAGCAACGAAAGCATGAGGTATGGATCTTTCATGCATAACCAAGGGGGCAAGTTATATGCTACAAGAATCACTGGCCATATACTGTAGGGTTTAGCTATATTGTTAAATGGATTAAACCCATCACTCGCTAACCCAATTCTCACATTACGAGGATCTGAAGCAAACTGAGGGTACTGCACGTCAAAATCTTTCCATACCTTCGAATCTGCAGGGTGCCTCATCACATTATAATCGTTGACGCGTTCAGTAGAATGCCATCTCATTGCCCCGGCAGTCTTATTAGAAACAAATAGTCTTTGCAGCCTTGGGACCAACGGGAAATGTCTGAGCACTTTGTGTGGAATTTTCTTTTGCTTAGTACTACTTAACACCCATCTCGGAGTGTTGCATTTTGGGCACTTCTCTTTATCAGAATGTTCCTTCCAAAATAAGACACAATCATTCAAACAAGCATCTATCTTTGTGTAATTAAACCCCAGGCCACGTTCCAATCGGCATGCATCATTGTATGAGTCAGGGAGAAGAGCGTTAGGAAATGCAGATTTCAGGAGCTTGATGACCATGTTAAAGGATTTAACACTCCAACCACCAACAGTCTTTATATGAAGCAACTTTACGATAAAAGAAAGCTTTGAAAACGTCGAGCATGATGGATAAAGTGGACTCCGTGCATCTTCTAACAATTCTGAAAAGGTTGCTGAAGAACCACCAGGTGTGACACCATCAATACCAGGTATATGCGAACCTCCGGACTGATCCATAGAAGCTCCAGCCTGAATGTCATCCAGCAGCTCATCCATATCATCAATATAGGCATCATTGCCACTGGCATCATCACCTTCTTCTGAAGAATTAACATCCAACACTTCCTCTTCACCGTGAAAAATCCAATCCTTATAAGAAGGATCAATCCCTATAATAAATAAATGCTCCTCGACTGTGGTTATTGGCTGGAAGAGCATGTTACGACATCTACGGCATGGACACCTAATGTCAATGCCCCCTTGTGCATGCTCCTTAGCCATATTCATGAAATGGCTAACCCCCATTGCATACTCGTTAGACATAAATCTATCTTCAATACTCATCCACGCCTTGTCCATCTAAACATGACGTGAGAAAAGATAGTGTGAAAGCTAAGCAGTGTATATTGGTAATAGAAATCCAGTAATCAGGAAAATGATATTTAAACCAATAGGATGCATTTATAGAGAAGCTGTGTGACATATACACAGCTGTGCAGGGTACACACATTCCGAGAGAGAGAGAGAGAGAGAGAGAGAGAGAGAGAGAGAGAGAGAGAAGTGGTAGGACCTCAATGGTAACATGCATTTGAGGTCTTACGAGTCCTTCAGTACATTACTGAAGAAGCATAAGGAATTGGGAACATGTTGTCACATTGAAAATAGTTTGAAAAACGAACAGGGGATTGGGTGACAAATACCATATGTTAACCTATGTACAGTAGACATTACTAGTGTATTCCTCTCATTGAGAAGCTTGTATTCTCAGCCTGTTAGGAAATGTTATTCTGTTGGAGTAGAGCTGAAGATATATCTTGAGGATAATTCTCATAACCTACTGAATAGTCTGTGCATAACTAAGGAAAAAATGTTATACTTATCTATAATAACAGAAAAGGGACTAGGTTCTGAGTGGCCAAACCGATAATATTCTAGGTACGAAACCACCAAACCTGCTAAGCATAAGTCCCTACCTCCTGAAAATTAAGGACCATAATATAATATATATCAGGGAGTCTCATGTGGTACTCCGGTGAACCAAGGAAAGTAAAACATTTTCTGACAGTGTTGAATATGCTTGAGTAGGTGAAGATTGAGTAGGTCACGTAGTTGATGCCCAATAAACTTGTGAAGCTATGATTCATAAACTGTAGTCATCAAGGAACCCTTTAATACAAAACCTTATTCTCACGTGATTTGGTTAATGGGTACAAACCAAAGTAGACTTAAAATAGCAATAAAAGTAAGTAGGGGAAAGCCAACATTTAACAATTTCATTCAACTAAACTGCCTACATGCAAGAAAACAATAGATACACAGGGCAAAATTGTTAATACTCTAAAAATTCCAGGCAAATCCCAACCCAACATAATATCTGGATGTATTAAATCCCCACAGTCCATCAAGGTTCATCTACTTTAGTCTAATATTTCTATTAATGTATTAATATCTTAAACTGTAAGTGCATAATCATATAGTTAATTAATAATAGGTTATTGTAGTATCTGATCCAAAGTGGGCTAAATGAAATATTTTGTCAAATCTATAGGGATTAAGTCCAACCTGCCACACTTAGAAGAATTCAGCAACCCAAAGATGTTTAAAGTTCCCATTTGACCAAAACCTCTAAAACACAATAGTTCGCATAACAAATAAACCAGCAGTATGTAATTGACAAAACACATGCACCTAGCTTTTCTCGAGTAACTTCATATTCAAACACTTAGTATAGATAAGTATATATATATGAAGTAGGGGTATCTACAGTTGTCCTCAAATTTAGTAGAGTTCCAAAACATAATAGAAAATAATTTCAATTGAGCATGAAACCGAACCATGTCTACCAACAAGTTCAGCAAATCCAAAGCAGAAGCAAGAAATTTTTAATCCAAAAGCGATGCATCAAGAGATTTTCATGTACTATCTCTAAAGGAATTAAAACAGAATTTAGATATGGAATTAAGGTTTCACCTTCTGATTCTTTAGGACTGACCTTAGAGCTTTTTAACCAACAGAGGTGTTGTGGCCTGCTCGTTGGAATGATGACATGAGATAAATGTATTCTATATACACATATCAGTCCAGGTTAAATCTCTAAAAAAACACTCAACTAAATATTTAAAACAGTTATATATGAGAAACTCAAATCCTCATTGTTGGGATCATACCACGAATGAGGAATACTTGCAAGCAGATTAATAGATCAGAGGTACTCATGAAAAATGCGTTGAAGGGTACTAATCACATACCAACCTATAACTATCGGGTACCAAAGGCAAAACAAAGTCAATTAAATACAGCCTAGCAAGATGTGGGTGTAGTTGTACACATGAATGAAAGCATATCTCAAACCACAAATGAAAACATTGCACTCAAAGGTTACAATGATGATGTGAATGGAGCATGAAAAAAATCAAATTTTCTCATAATTTATATATTGTCAATTACAAAGTGATCGGAAATCCCAGAAATTTTTTCCAATGATGGTTCAGACTCTGTTTTTCATTTGGGGACAGTAAATGAAAATTTGGCATCAACAATGGATTTCGGGAAAACTGATCTTACAGAAAAGTAGCAATGTTCATCAGGCAAATCTAGGCAAATTTAACACGAAATTGGAAGACGAACAGGGGACACGAACTCACATAACAAGAAATTGTTACCTAGATTTGCCCCAGAAGCCGAGTCATGGACAGTCTATTGAATGATTTTCGGGCATAGGTTTTGCTTAATGCCCTCCACTACGTCCTCACTAGTGAGACTCAGCAACTGGATGAGAGGCCGAGAACATCTGGTTGGCCTCAGGTGGTTCGATTTTTTCCATCGAATAAGGGGGCTTGAGTGGGGCAACTGGATCCGGATGTCGATAGAAATCGATCCGGGAGGAGTTCTCGGATGGAAGGATTTATGGACAAAATAGATGGTTGCCGTGAGTAGCCGGCGGTGAAGTTGGTGGTGGCTGGACGATAGGCTAGGGCATATTCAAGTTTGCTGGACTTTGGCCTTCGCGGGAGTGAAAAGCTTTCCGCGGGAGATAAAAGGCAGAGGAGAGAGAGTAGACAAAAAGGCATGAAATGATTCTGTGGCAGAGGTTTTTCGTCGCGGAAAACCCAATTCTCGCCACAATAACACATTACTAATATTATTTATTGAGACAGTTTAAAAAATGCCAGAATTATTTGCATATTCTGATACATTGTTGACATGCCAGAAATGGGATGTCAGTAGAGGTAAAACACTACTATTTCCGGCATAATCTTTGTCATTGGAAAAAAATTTGGCTGGAAAGCCACATTCTGTTATAGTGAGTACACGACTTTACTTGTACGTAGTAAAACTCTTTAAGAACGTAAGGAAAGTTCTCACAAGTTTAAAAAATAATAATAATCTGGTGTGAATATGATCATATTCTGCACATTGTTGATGGCCTGTAAAAGAAGTTTAAATATAATTTAATGTACAAATTAAATCGTATTTTGTCAATGAGTCTATATCAACTTATAAATATAATTTTTTTAAAAACATAAATTCAAGAAAAATGAGAAAGATCGAATCATATTTTATTGCTCACCTCCTACTGTACTTCGCATTTCCTTAAGTTTTTCCCATACGAAGGACTTGGGTTTCCTCAACTAGTAGACCAAAGAATGAGAGTTTAGAGGAAAGTTTTTAACATCGTTTTGGAGGAAGTTTTGAAACGTAATATTTTGATACTTGTATTATTTTAATGTATCATTTTGAATTTAATTATATTATATATATAATAACAACTAATAGAATTAATATATATATATATATTTAGAATTAATATATATATATATAATTGTGTATATTGTATATGTGTGTATATATATAGAAGAGTTAAAGATTTATAAAATGAATGTATATTAAAAAAATCATAAACTTGAATTGAGACACAAAAATAAAGATAAAAACAAATAAATAAATAAATTATTAAAAATAATGATATTTGAAAAAAAAAAAGAATGAGACATATATAAAGTTAAAAAAAATAAAACTATATAAATACATTTTATATTCTAAACTTAATTACAGAATCCAACCACCTCAAAGGCAACAACAAATTCCAACTCCCATTGCCGGGAGCTGGGAATTATAGTAGTTCTAGGTCTCGCTGCTTTTAATACCATGCAAATTGCTTTAGAATCAAAGGACCCAAAGCCAAGATACAATTGTACCAATAAGCATACCAACAAATAAAAACAATACCATCACAATCCCAGCAGTCTCAGAATGTTGTAATTGGACCACTTTGGGAGCCAATATCATCAACACGCTTGTCAAGTAGCCATTAGTTAGCCCCAAAAGACAAGTCAGAATCGTCACTGGAATCTCCGTACGGAAGAATTTGGGACCATGCAAGCACCCCAAAAAGAGAGGAAAAAACAGCAATATTATAACATAGCCCCAAATTGCGACTTTTGCATTTTCAAGGAGATATACTGCAGTCAGAGACTTTCCAACCAGATCAAACACAATGTCGCCAGTGATGAGGAGAATCGAGTACCAATCCTTGAGAATTTGCGAGTGCACATCCTCTGTGATATATCCCGGAAATATTGACGAAGTCACAATATAAATGAGGAAAATGCCAAATCCATACCACTTGACCATTCCTACTACGTGCCATAAAGTAGCATTCCATACAAGCCCGGTCAGGGGACCCTTCTCTTCTTTCTCCTCATTTACAGCCTGAACTTTCAACTCATTGTAGTACTTAATAACTGGAAGTCTGTGAGCTACATTGTGAAAACCAATGCATATTACCATAACCACGATACTAACAGCAAAATAGAGGTTTGCGCTGCTTCTCAGGCCATTTGAATCTTGTGAGTATATAGCTTTGGTTATGATCCGCAGAAAAGAAACAAGGACCCCTGGCAATCAACAATTTGCAAAAGCTGTGTAACTAAACTTTCTCATACGAAATTGCCTGAACATCTCCTTAAGTTTAACCGTTATAAATAGCACAGACTACTCTGCTTGAAACCCTTGGAGACCATGCAAGACTCTTGACCAGTGTAAATTGTCATAAAAGGGTTCTAAGAAAAACATATTTATATAAATAAATAATAATAAAAAAATAGCATATTTCGTTTTCCTTTTGATAACAGAAGAAATTGAAATTAGTAGTAAAAAGAATGTATCACCACCTGAGAAGGATGAACCGGCAACAACAGCCTGCATGTAGTGCTCGGGCAACTCACCGGCGGCACCAACGACCCCACCATGGACCAACGCATGGGCCAGACCACAGAGCGCTACCGCCCCGACAGTGACGTAGAAGCTGTCGTACAACCCGACCTGGCCCTTGATGTAGGCAACGTCCATTACGGGGATGACGAGCAGGCCAAGGACGGAAAGGCCGAAGCCGAGGTTTATCCGAACAAAGGCGTCAGACTTGTGGGCGTAGAGGATGATGAGGAGGAGGCTGAAGAGGCTGACGAGCTTGAAGGCCACGGCGAAGATGCGGTCAATACTGGCGTCCGAGTACAGGTAGGAGAAGTAATCGACGGCGGTGATGAAGGCGTTCCATGGGAGAAGGTAGCCGCAGCCAAGGGTGAAGTATATTATATAGGCCAAGTGGAATGCGTCTTTGGTGGCCGTGGTGGTTGTGGCTATGTTGGTGGCGGTAGCCGGGGCATCGGAGGATAGGAGGAGGATAGATTCGGAATCGCCATCGGTGACTTTGCCAGTGAAACTCATCGGAGATCCAAAATGACGTCGATCTTTGAATCTCGCGGGACCAGGGGTACGTTCGATCTTCCCACTGGATCTTGCTGCTGCAACTGGATATCTGGTTGCTTTGGTTGATACTGCCAACACCTAATAATTCAACCAAAGCATAGCATGCGCATGGACGGCGTCACGAGTTATTGCTCCTCAAGCCTCGAGAGTAGGGTGTGAAATCGTGTCAACGATGGTATTCGTATCTTGTCAAAAGTATATATATTATATTATATAACTCAATCCTAACTTGATCCGTTAAGTTTATCGTGTCAAAATCTTAAATCTTAATACAACTCATTTGTTAACGGGTCGTGTTATGTCAATCCGTTTTGATCTATTAGTAAATATTACAAAATAGGTTAACATGACATAATAAGGTTCGTTTTAAACTATTTTATCTAAATGAGTTGAATAGATCCGAAATTAACCAATTTGATATGATTAAATTTAACATAATTTTATATAGATTTTAAAATCACAATATTTATAAAAATGATAAAGCTAACTACAAGTCTAAAATTACAATCCAAACAATAAAAATACCGAAATTAAAATTCTAAATTTTATTTTTAGGTATAAAGGTATAATTGTAATTTTAACTTTTTTAACGTATCATAACAGATTATAACGGATCAAAACGGATCAAAATGGATTGATCTGTTACCAACCTATTAAGAAATTATGTCTTAACGGGTCAATCCGTTTTGACCCAAACTTATTAAAACTAAACTCTAATCCTCTATTATTGTGTCATGTTTGTGTTAGGTTAACGGATCGTATAACTTATTAACACCCCTATTCGAGAGACGTAATTCTTTTTTGAACTAATTAATGTTAATATTAATTTTTTCACGTGTTCATAGTGGTACAATAGATTTTATGTCGCTCCATATATATTATTTAAATAAATAATTATAAATATATCATTATCACAATTATTATTAAAAACACAAATAATTAAAACCATATTATAATATAGTACTTGTTAATTATAACTTTCATATTTTTAAAGTTATAAACAAGAAGTTATTTTACAATTTTATAATAAAAATTATTTTTTTTTAAATTCAATACATCAAAACTAAAGTAATAGTCAACAATAATATTTTATTATATAATTATACACTGATGATATACTAGTGGTGAGTCTTTTATAACTAAATAACAAAAAAAAGAAAAAAAAACTTGAGAATATAGGTGTTATCCATCTCCCTTTTTGCATAATAAAAAGATAAATGTTTTAGTTAAAAAAATTCTTATAAAAGTAATTTTACAAGTGATTTAATTTGATATAATATATTAAATTATAAAATTATTTTTATTATAAAATAATTTTAATATATTATATTAAATTATATCAATTTATATATTTATTTTTATAAAATGTCCCTCTAAATTATCACTCTCAATGGCTATGGTAATTGTGAAGCGACATTTAGATATTTTGTGAGGATGAAATGGATCTTTGATTTTTCTTGGCAGGAAGGTTGTTGTAAGGGTTGATACGACAGGTTGAACAAAGCAACCTCGGGAGCGTCGAAAAGTCATTGCCTAAAAGTGAGGATGGCGGGGTATGTAGTTGCACCTAAGAGTACTGGCGGTAGACTTTAACAAATTTTAACTAAAATTTAATTAAAAAGTTCATTTTTATAAATTTTAATTAATCATTTTTTACAACACTAAATAATAAGTTTAATAAATTTTTTATTATTATATTAAAATATTAATTTTGAACTCCAATTTCTATAATTTTATATATTTAGTTTCAGTACAATACATCACTAGAAATTCTCAACTTCTACAGTAAAAAAACACATTCTGAAGTAGTTCATCATCTTTGATTTTATTAAATTCAATCAAAGGTTGAGAATTCAAAAAAAAAATAGAGTTCAAACAGAGATGAATCTAAAAAAATTCTGTCCGGTACCAAAACTGATTCTAGAAATCATATAAAAAATAATATTTTACTACAGCTAGGAAGTAATAAGAAATTGCATAAGAAATCGCATTCAAAGAGACTCCGTCCGGTGTGCGGGAGTTGATCTCATTCGATGCTGCAGCTGAGAAGTAATATTTTACTCTAAAAATAATATTTAGTTAGTCTCTTTACCTCAAAAAATTTAGCCAGCGAAATGATTGATTACCAAATTTACTGTACATTTATTAAGCTCATTGTAGTACTTTATTTCACATTTTAGCTATTTTTTTGCTATAATTTAACTTTGTTGAGCCCACTACTAATGCTCTAACTGTCTCCACATATGGTTCGTAGCAATTAACACGTGTGGTTGAATCAGTACAGTGTCAAATCGTGTCAACGGATCGTGTTCGTATCGTGTTAAAGTATGTATATTATATTCTATAAGTCAACTCTAACCCAACTTGTTAAGCTTATCGTGTCAAAATTTCAAACCTTAACACGACCTATTAACATAACGGGTCGTGTCGTGTCAATCTGTTTTGACTCATTAGTAAATATTACAAAATAGGTTAATAGACACAATACGACCCGTTTCAAACTGTTTTATATAAATTAGTTGAATATGTCCGAAATTAACCCGTTTTACCTAATTAAATTTATCATAATTTTATATAAATGTTAAAATCACAATATTTACAAAAATTGTAAAACTAACTACAAGTCTAAAATTACAATCTAAATAATAAAAATATCGAAATTAAAATTCTAATCATTTTACTTTTAGATATAAAAGGTATAATTGTAACTTTAATTTTCTTAACGTTTCATAACGGGTTATAACGTGTCCAAACGGGTTGACCCGTTATCAACTCGTTAAGTAATCGTGTATTAACGGGTCAACCCGTTTTGACCCAAACTCGTTAAGACTAAATCCTAACCCGCTATTATCGTGTCGTGTTCGTGTTTGATTAACGGGTCGTGTAACATATTGTCAGCCCTAGCAACTTGAATGGCTAACAAATGAAGTTGGGGCAAGTTTTAGGATAGAGATAAAAATTTTGAATTTGAGATGAAAATTTAAAATTTTATTTTTTAGTATTATTATTATTTTAAAATTTAAAAAAATTAAATTAAGATTTAAAAAAATTAAATTATTTATTATATTTTATGTAAAAATTTAAAAAAATTATAACGATAAAATGAGAATTTTAAATTTAAGATAATTATGGTATACGATACTTAGTTTAAGGAAGCCAAATGTTAGTCCATCCAACCACGTGGCAGAGGATGCTTTGGGTCGTGCGTTGAGTCAACCATCTTGTACCTCGGATGACCTCGAATTTTAATGGTTTAATTACTTTTACTATGCCAGAATCTTGCTGAGATGAGGAGGGTAAAAACAAGTAAACAATAAACATGTAAAGATATTTGTCTTTAAAGAATGACCAAGACCATTGGTAATCCTCGTACCATAAGAGCTTTCTTCATTTCTCAGAAATCGCATAGACCAAGACCCCATTCTTGTAAAAATAAAAAATAAAAATAAAAATAAAAATAAATTTGTCGAATAAGTAGAAAACTCTTTCATAACTCTTCCGGACATTCAAAACTGAGATGACATGTTGTATAAGTGTAAGAGTTTTATTACATACAAGTAAAGTCGCATACTAATCTACGTATCAATACTGATTCTTTCATATTCAAAACGTAAATTAACACTATTTTTAATAAAATTTACTTTTTAACCAATCACATTAGATTAATACACATATTAATATATAGTTATACTTATAACTAGATTTTTTCAAAATGTATGTCTTCCACCACTAGACAAGCATGCAACCCTCTAACCCACTAGTCTTTTCTTTACCTTTAGCAACTGATACTCAAGAATTCTAACAATAAGTTTACTTGTTGAGGGATTCAATATCGGCATGGCCCTAAATCAATACTATAAGGTCCACCATGGCCCACTACGTGTAACCAATAGTCATCTAGAGAGGCCATCTGGTTGTGTTAGTTAATAGGATTGAGAAAATATTTCTAATAGATATTCACAATATAGCGGCCAGATAATTCCAATAGTTTAGGGATAAGTCTCACAGTTATGTACTGCGTGAAACTAATCTATTTATAATATTGATTCTATGGACCTCTGCACTTATATATATAGATAACAGATAATTTTCAATCATTTAATTACATTATTAAGTTATTATCTATCATTTGTTACTGATTTAGGTATTGAAGTTGCATAGGCACCTAATACCACCTGTACATGACTTACAGATTAATGATCACAATCGGTAGTGGGACGTGTCCTTTATACTTATGTTGAGAGGGCTCCTAAATATGTACATTAATTTTTCTTCTTTAGAACTTGTTGCTTGTAAAATAAATGATTTTTCTAGTTGTTGAAATCTTGATAGGAAAGTATACGATAGATGTATCACTTTTTCAGAAATCTTCGGTCTACATGTCTCCCACCATCATATTTTTTTGCCGACAATATTTTAAAACATCTAACGTTGCAGCCAAAAGACCAACGCGGATGGCTCACGGCATGAGTCTCACGCTCCACTCTTTTCTACAAATACATGTGTTGCAACTTGCACCACATGACTCCTTTCTTTAGATCTAAAAGATCATCCCCGCCCAACCCTCCCACGCTACCGCAGGAGTCCCAAGAGTTGTTTCCGCCGCAAGCGACATTGGATAGTAGCTATATATACGATTCATTTTATTCCAGCTATCTTACCGTGCTCCACCTTCCATCAATGTGAATCTAAAGGTTGTAAATATGGAAAACTCTATTAAATGCGTCACAACAATTAACTACAATGCAGCTAGTTCTATTGTGGCTCCAACACTGTAACTTGTCCACTGTTTGGATGTAGGCAAACCGTCTCCTTTGAAGGTCTCCCCTTGGTTTAGAAACGAACAAGAGCCCAAACTTTTGGTCTATTGCCTTTTTTGTTTCTTTTAATGCATTGTAATGATTGCATTGAAGTTCTTGTTTGGGGGCATTCTACCTTTCCTCTTGCATTATTGAATTTCAATTTCATGGATCGACCAATGCTTGAAAAAAAGATTTCTAAACTCATAGTGATGTTTTGAAGCTATGTCTAATTCTAAAAAATTACAAGAAATGATATTTGTAATTGTAAAGTATGTAAGTGTTGTGTAATTTTTTTTATAAAAAGTGAATAAATATAGAATCTACATAAAAAATTAATTTTTTAATAATAAATCTCTCTTATTTAAAATGATTGTGCACTGTTTATGTATAGCATACTCAAAAATGATTGGAGAGAGAATGAAAAGAATAGACACCAGCAAGCACAACATGGACTGGACTGCAAGACAATACGTATATAGGTCGAAGCTCGAGACAAAGCGTGGATTCAAAGTGCAGATCATCGAATAGAGACCAAATTGATACCATGTAAGTGTAGTTGGAGAGGAATAATAAAGCCCAACACTAACAATGACTGCTTGGAAAAACCTGACTACGGAGAAAACATATGAAATATTTCCATGCATACAGACCAGGTCCATGACGAGGAGCGGACCCACCAAGCAATAAATAACGTGATAATCAAAGCAAGTAGCAGAAAGTAATAACGTTTGCGTTCATCTTAACTGTTTGTCCCTTGCTTTTGAGCATTACTCGACCGTAAACTGACACTTGTGCTCTTGTTCATATAAAATTGCATGTTCGGCAATCTTCATAATTTCTTTAAGCAAATGTGACAATGACGACCAAAAAGACATATCGACAAATTCATTAATTACTGAGTCTACTTCAGATCATGCATTGACCAGATTAGCCTGCATGAGCATTAAGCCATGACAAAAGACATCAATGTCTAGCACTCCAAATACTTTTACCCCGCACACTACAGAGAAGATATATGACCTTGGCATTGCCATTTGGCTCCTGTGCACATCTCGAGCTGAACTTCCCCTGCATTAGATAGAAGACGTGATGTTTTATGCCGTAATGCCATTTACCTCCTGTACACCTCAAGCTTAAATAACTCACTAGGAACTCTCTCTCTCTCCCAATGTATATTAGATTTCCAAAGCTCATTACAATAGGTCTCGTTGTTCTGAGTCACTGTGAGGAAATTGATATTTCTAATCCATACTTAATACTCGAAGAAAAAAGGTAACCTTATTCATTAACCCTTTTCTTCATTCTCAAAGCTTTCGAGTTTGCAATAACCAATATATACTGAACTTTTGGATATCCTTTCTTTATAAAGATAGGATTTCCCGTTCATCTCAATTGAAGCATGACTAATATATCCAATCCATTTATTATCAGTGGCCATGATCTAATGCCAAAGGTTGCATAATTATCGTAATGCAGTTTTTTGTTTCATAATCCTTCGCTCGATAGTTCTTAAAGAACACCATCCGTGGCTAAGCACAGTTTGGGTGTCCCTTTTTCTCATCAAACCAATCCTCGAAAGCCACACTCCTCCGTATTAGTTTTTCTTCTTTTGATCATTACCGTAAATTTTGAGTTTTCTCAAACTTCAGAGACTGATTGCATCCTCAATATTCAATCCTCAATGTCTCTGAATGGCTCAAAGGGTGAAGCAAGCAATTGGGGTGGGTTCATCAACAACAGTTGTGGGGCAGTTTTTGATGAGTACCTGCATGCATTAGGGAGGCTAGCCAACCAAACCGGACAGATATATTTAAATTTTACAGAGCAGGGTAACTGCTTAGGTTCGATGAAGGGTATAGATGCAAATATTACGGGCTGCGGCATTGAAAAGCTAACTAGTGGAGCCGGTGGGTGCTCTGACTATGAGGTCAAAGATGTAAATATTAAGCTGCAAAATAGGTTGAAAATTTTAGGTGAAGGCTGTGAAGGTTTGGATTTGGATGGAAAATCTGGCCAGGCTTGCAGCGAATGTTTTAGAAGGTGGAAAGAAATAGGCTCAGCATCAGATAATGGAAGAGAATCAATGAAGGTTGACGCCGATGTTTGCAGGTTTGAAGTTTTGGTAACATTGACAAGCAGTAGGATAGATGATGAGAAATGGGTCAAAGCCACTTATGATTGCCTTGGAGGGCAGCATGTTTCCATAGGTGAAGTGGTTCGAAAATTGATGCCTAAAACTCTTTTTCCTTTCTCTTTCCCAATTCATTAAAGAACCATCAATGTATTGTCACACCCTTCTTGCTCAAGTCCACCTAATCTCGGTCTTTTCTTCTGCAGATGGAGAGGAAGGCACGGCTAGCAGTGGTATCAAGTCCAGCATAGGTGACTCCCCATTGACAATTGCCCGATTTGACTTTGAGTTTCTGTGGAATTCATTAATATCAGATCATTTTCATACTGATAAACAGGTCTCTCAATCCTAGTAGTTCGCATAGTGGGAATCACAATAATAGTTCTCATAGCAACATTCACCTGGTTCAGACTCAGGACTAGAGAAAGTTTCGCAACAGGAAAAGATTGTGCATCCCCAAGCTCGATGACAATTCACTTGAAATGTATGGCATCTACAAATTGTTCACCTTGCGTTTTCTTCTCCTTTTTTTCTCTTTCTGGGATAAGAGTTCACGACCATCTTGCTTTACTTGGCAGCATCAAATGATTCACTCTCTGAGGAGTTCGCCTGTCTGAAGTTGCCTGTTAAGGAAATTTATTCAGCAACAAACAATCTATATGCATCAAATTTTATTGGCCAAGGCATAGCTGGTGAGAAGTTATCTTTGCTTGTGTATCTGGGTCTCTTTTTTATTCATGATAAACTGATGAAAAGGTAGTTTTGGAAGAGAGAATGTTATTGGGAAGGGAGAGGTTAAGAGACTGAAAAAAAAGTACCTAACAGTATAGAAGGGAACCTGTTAAATGTTCCAGTGTCTAGTGTATTATCAACGAGGCAGGATGACATTGCCAAGTGTGCGCGCATGTGCATGCATCTGTCATGCATGTGTTCATGTGCTGCTGTGCATATTGATATTCAATCATCTCATGCAAGAGTGCTGCATCACCACAAGTCTTGGTGGGAATTGGGGGGATTCAAGGATCCAAAAGAATCCGTGAAATCGGTATCAATTACCAGAAATCTCCTAATTTACTTGCGAAATCCTTGACTGGAAGCCAGACAGGCATGATTCACAATTCCAACAATGCAAAGGAAAAACAAATAACCGTGAAATGAAAAATAGCAGTTTAGTCCTCTGGTCCTGACTTGTGCATTTATAAGGTCCACGGTGCAAATGCAAACAAACCATAGGTGAACACGGATTAGAAAACAACACAAGGAGCATGAGGAGAGAATCTCTCTCTATTCTAGAAGATTCAAACCATAGGTGAACACAGATTGGGAAACAACACAAGAAACGTGAAGAGAGAATCTCTCTCTATTCTACAAGATTCGATTTTGATATAACTCTGTTTTATACCAGGAAAAGTATACAAAGGCATTCTCTCAAACGGTCAGCATGTAGCAGTCAAGCACACAATCAATGACGGGTATATGGATACATTCGTTCGGGAATTCACAAGCCTTTCTCATGTCAGACATCCAAACCTTGTAGCATTGCTCGGCTGTTGTGAGAATGAAGATGAATGCTTCCTAGTTTATGAGCTGTGCCACAATGGGAACCTCTCAGAGTGGCTATTTGGTACGTTAATATATTGCATCAATAGAATCATTATCCCTTGTTATTCTCAATACATAAGTAGCCAAGCAGTGGAACTGATGAAAACTGCAGGTAAAACAAAGGTCCTCTCATGGATGCAAAGAGTTGAGATCGCAATTGATGGTGCTAGGGGTCTCTGGTTTCTCCACACTTATCCAGAAGGCTGCATTGTTCACCGTGATATCAAGGTAGATTTAGTCGATTGGAATCTCTGTTGACACCTCCCATTCCCGATTCATTTGCTTAAAATGTTCTCGTCATATGCTGTATTGGCAGCCAGCGAACATTCTCCTCAATGGTAACTATGAAGCAAGACTCTCAGATTTTGGGTTATCTAAAGTTATGGGCGTGGATCAGTCCCATGTGAGCTCAGAAGTGAGAGGTACATTCGGTTACGTCGATCCTGAATACCGTAAAAACCACCATGTAAATGCTTCAGGTGATGTTTACAGTTTTGGGATAGTGCCACTGCAGCTTCTCTCAGGGAAGAGGGTCATTAGTCTAGATTTAACCAGACCAATGCCTCTATAAAATGGTGAGAAACAACATTCTATCAAAACTTAGATTTCCAAATCTTTTTGACTGGTCAGAAGACGGGTCATCGTCACTGAGCACTGTTTGTCCTCCCGGATAGTCATAGAGTAACAATTGATGTTGCTCTTGACCACTCAAAACCTTTGCCCTTGTTCTTCCAACCACTAAACCATTTGCATGTCTTTGGTTCGCAGGCTAGATCCCTCACAAGAGGTGGTGACATAACAGAATTTGCTGATCCCAAGCTTAATGGGGAGTACTCAGAGGAAGCCTTTGGGCTTATACTGAAGCTAGCATTGTCGTGCACAGGGCTTAAGCAGCAAAGACCATCAATAGAGCAAGCGGCTTCAGGATTTGAAGAGGCACTCGAAATCTCAAAGCAAGTCAAGTTACTTACATCTCGTCCAATACTGTAGTTATGCATTTAATTGTCTCGAGTTTTGTTTTTTTGTTTAGCCTTACCAAAAAAACTTGTTCAGATTGCAAATAATAGTGAATTAATAAGAGACTGAAGCGAATATTGAATAATATTCACAAAAACAGAACACAATATTATTGTTCCAACTATACAACATTACTTTTGTACCAAGTTTTATTAAAAAATACACATATCATAAGGTCATTAGCCCTTTAAAAGCCGAGCTAATAGCATATGACCAAACCGGAAAGAAAAGCACTCACTCACAGTTACAAAGGAGAATGTATTTACAGATTACAGAAGCCTATAAAGAATGATGAAAGAACACCCCGAATAAGTAGGGTTTTCTCTAGGTAACTGAAAAGGAAAAGAAAAAAAGGAATTTGTTTACCCTGCGTGAACTAATTGTTCTTGCGGAAGAATGGGACTCGTTGAGCCAGAGGGTCTCCTTTCGAAAAAAGTATGGAGGACCCTGATGAGAGTGCTGGCTTTCTTGCTTCCTCGAGATGTGCCTTCGCTGAGTAGGGAATACAATGATCCCATGAGACCAGGGCTCTTTACCAAAAGAGCAACCACATCTGCCCCACCGTTTCTGCACAGAGCCAGCAACAAAGACACACTGTTCTCCTTGCTTGCCCTTGAAGCAGAAGAGGAATTAAGAACCTCCAGGATCGACTGCAAGGCTCCGCCAAGATACATAATTGCTATTGTTCCTTCAGGTTTCTCTGCCAGAGTTTCGAGTATTGCTAGGGAATCCACGACAAGATCTTCTCTATCACTGGAAGACTCCAAAAGATTGACCAGCGCAGGTATCGCCTCAGCAACAAGCACCCTGGAATGATTTTCAGGGTGCATAAGAAGCCCAAAGATCGCAACCAGTGCGTTCTTTTTCCCTCGATCGGTTCCATCTTTAATCAGCGTTATCAAACCCGGAATTGCCTCCGGAGTTTCCCCAATCAACACCCGGTACTCCTCGATTGAAGCAACGTAAAAGAGAGTACCAGCAGCGTGCTGCCTAGCTTGTAGGTTCAGTCCCTTGTTTAGTATGCCTACAACCACTTCCAATCCCCCATTTTCAACAATAATAGCTTTGCTTTTCGGATGCTTCGAAAGGTTCAACAGTGCCGCCATAGAATTCTCCTGGGTCGAGGACCGTTTCGAGGACGACAACAGCATCAATAGATGAGGTATGCCACCGGCTTCCACCAAACAAGACCGGTTATAAGCGCTTGTTTTCGATAGAACCCGGACCTCATATGCAGCCTTGTTTCCGTCCATTTCCTCCTCCCTTATCCCATGTTCAAGCCTACTAGCGAGGAAGGTGGCAACCATTTTGATTGCTCTCTCGGCCGCCAAACTCCCCGCTGAAACCGAAACTGCCCTTCCCGTGTCCCGAGTCCTGCAACCCGATTCAGCAATTGGAATACCATTTTCGAAGCAGTACTGCTGAATCAGCTTCAGTAGTGCCAAGTTCGGAACCAATTCTGTATTGGCTAGCTTCTGACCTGTTTTTGGACAGGTCTTATTCCCCGCCTTGAACCATTTGAGAATTGAAGAGCGATCGTAGGTGTGCCCCGTCGATACCGTCACCGGATCGACCATAAACTCGAGAGAGATCGGACACCGAAAATCGTCCGGGTTAAGACAATTGGGCAGCATCACCTCGCTCCTACTTCTTCCGGTTCTACAGTCGGAGGGTTGGCTATCAACCACATCGAACAAAACACACCGGCAGTAGCACATGAACCCCATTAGACTATTTAAAAATCCTACCTCTCTCTTTTCCTCCTTCACTGACTCCAATGCAATTTCAGATTCCAAGAACTTAACCTCCTTATGACACTCGCTCCAGCTTCTAATTCCCAGATAAGTAACAACCCGATTCAAGTCACTGCTATCCGGAACAATCCCATTCTCGAATAGACTCAGAACCGAGAATACACAGCTCAAGGCAGCTTTATCGTCCGGCTCAACCTCGAACCTTGATTTTCGTGCTTGCTTTATTACCAACTCAACGTGCTCCTTGACTTCGACCGAGACCTCTATCTCGTCCAATGGAAGAACATCTAGAGCTACTGAGATCGCTCGGGTCAGGACCCGATACTGGTTCGCCACGCTCTCCGACTTCATTAGAATACACAGCCGAGCGCCTTCGCGCGTACAGTCCTCCAACAGGTACTGAAGCTTCTGGAAGTTCAGGTGGAGCTCCGAGAAACCCAGGACCACAGAATCCGGAAGAGCAGGATGCGCGTTTCGGGCCTCCTCGAGAAAAACCCGTAGGACTCCCATTTGGTGGATCGAATGGCTCATGTTTCGCTTATTGCTGGCGAAGAACCTGCATCGATAATCGGAAATGGTGTGCGCAAGATCAATTAACGAATTGAGGAGAGTCGCCGGAGCTATAGCCTGACAGGGATGAACAGCCGGAGACGTAAGAATCCGGCGATCGGACCCCTTAGATATGCGGGTCATCGAACAAAGAAAGAATCTGCTCGAAGAAAGAGATTGAAGAAAGATTTGGAATTTGTTTTTCTTTTTTGATCTCGTCTTACAAGTTTCGTTTGGAAGCGTGCGTTTGTTGGGTTTTTGATATGGCGGTTAGAGGTGGATATATATGGATGGAGAATGAGATGACACGCGTCGGCAGACTGGAGGATATTGGCGGCTGCGAAAGATCTGACGATAGATTTGGACGCGTAGTGGACACGTGGGTTGTAGAATGGGGGCAAAGCGGCTTCGTAGAGAGTTTCATAGGGGAGGGGGCGTGGATTAATGAGAGGGCGACACGTAGGGATTGGACTAAGGAAGGGGCACGTGCAGGTGAAGGTACATGAGAAGAGGTAGCCGACAGTGAGTTCGATGCCACGTGTCATAATTGGCAACAAATTTTTTCAAAGGGGGGAGGGTGTGTCGGTCAAATCATGGGAAAAAGTCGAGTTTGTACGAAGCAAGAAAATAGAGTGCATGCATGTGTGTCTTTCCCATTAGTCCAATATATCTTTATCTTACATCAATTATTTCATATGGATATAATTGTTTTTAAGTAATCTGAGACAAATACTTTTCTACCCTTCTAATAATGCGGCTTTGACTTTGTCATTCCCATCCGGGTTTAAGCATGGTAAAATCTCTCTTATCTTCTTTGAGCAAGATACAGGTGATAAACAGTCAACCGTACATGAGACAAGAAGAAAAGGCCGTTCTCTTTCTTCAGACTCTCGTGAGGTTTTTGCTAAAGTGGTAAAGTGGACAAATGTACAAAAATAGGGGATCCAAAGTTCCAGTACTCCCATGCATTCTTCTAATATTTTAGACTTTTGGCAAAATAAAATATATATAGCAACTGGATTGATGTCAATCCCTTAATTTTTTATGGTATTTTTTGCTTCGTCTCATTTTTTGGCCTTTACAATTTTCTTTTTTCTAAACTCTTTTAGTATTTACTTAACGGCAAATACTATTTTTTTGTGAGAAGAAATTTTTTTCACTACATGTTCTAATGGGTAATACTAATACTTACTAGTACCTCTCGAAATAATCGCTCCTTTTGTCAGGAGCATAAACGAAAATCTTTATCAACTCTTACCGTGAAATGTGTCATGGAAAAAAGTGACTTTTCAGTATGAATTAGACTTCTTGTGAGAAAATATACTTAAATTCATTAATTTTAAGTCATGAACCACCGACGCAAACATTTGGTGAGTAAAATCATTTTCTCACAGAATCCACACCTTTTTCAACATCAACTGTTCTTGAGAAAAACTAGTATATGTTATACTGACACGAGTAGTTGCAGTACTTAGAGATAGGGCTGTAAATGAATTAGTATATTTGAAAGACCATCCGATACTCGTTCGGTTAAATTTGAATTGAACTCGACTCGTGAAAAAAAAAAAAAAAAAAAAAACTCATTTGTGAAATCAAATATTCGCTCAATTTGTAAATACCATATACTCGATTAAACTCAACTTGACTCAGTTAAAACTCGTTGAGGCTCGCTCGTTTATATCCGACTCGATTCGTTTGATCGATTCGATTAATGCTCATTCATACATATGTTTATGTGTGTGTGTGTATATATATATATATATATTAACTTTTATACTTAAATATATAATATGTAGCCCAATTATTTATACCTATTCACCTATGTATATATATTGAATATACTATATATATATATATTATTTAGTTTAGCACTTAAGACTTCCTAATTCATTAAATTATAATTTTTACAATAGTTGATCAGTATGACTTAATAATTTCATATATGATATGTTACTATATATTATTATGTAAGGTATGTAATATGAGACACATACCATGATGTTGATGTATACGTGTGTGTATATATATATATATATCTAACTAGTTAATATTTATTCATAATAACTATAAATTATATGTTTACATAAATTAAAAATTAGTTATATGTTTTAATTGTATCTTGTATAAAATGTTTATGACATAGTTTATAGTCCATAGTTAAATATTATTAATTCTATCTAGGATATATTTAATAAGTTTAGTTATATAAGTATTTTTCTTAAATTATTAACTCATAATGTATTTAAAAATTTATATTATTTATTATATTTTTATAATATAGTCTCCTTTATGCTTAATTGTTATAAAATGTAACTGAAACGTTGCCTAACTTGTCTTGAAAGTTTTGTCTTTCTATATTGTATAGTGTTTTGTCTTTTATGAATATAATTTATTTTAATGCTTTTTGATATGTGACTGCAGCTTTGAAGCCGTGCGGGCAAAGATCTAACCCTTTTTTTTTTAATATTAAAATTACGTACATTGATTGCTTTTGCAACGATTGAGTATAATTTTTAAATTATCTTTTAAACTTTTCAACTCTCTTTCAATCTTTATTTTATTGAATTTACCTTAATAAATCAGACCAGAGACCCTTCACATGACAGTAAAGTTTTCTCTTTTCCACCTCTTTTATACGCCCTACTCATGGTCACTAACAAGGAGTTCATTGCAAGTTTTCTATTTCAAGCGTCAAAGACTCAAATCTCTTACTTTCAGTAAAAGTAATATTTTTTTCCTATTCTACATATAAAAATAATAAAAATAATAACTTTTTCAATTTATAATTTATCTCTTAGGTTTCATTTTGGTCTTTGAGTCTCATTCCTGGACTCCATAGACTTTAGATCACAAGACAGATTCCTTTTTATCTCACTACTATAATTATATATTTTTTAAATTTGTGTTACTGTTTGTAATTTTATGAATTTTTAAAGTGACTTTAATACATATATTTGTTGAGGAGTTGGTTTGATGGTTGGTTTGCCTTTTGCAATGTTAATATAATTCATGACACATGTATAATTAGTTATGTTGACTTTTTTATTATTTTGTATAAATAATTTTGTATAAAATTTTCTTTTTTTATTTTTAATAAAACTTATTATGAAATCTGAATCTCTCGTTATGAAATCTAAATCTCTCATTAGATCTAATAAAATATTTATTTAGGTTTAGTAAATTATATGAAAGATAATAACTTTTTAGAGTACTTTATACATACATGCAGGTAGTATATAAACAACCATGCACTTAATTCTTTTGAAGGAAATTAAAAAAAAAAAAAAGATTAAATGTTATACAATATCCGTTATTATTTTTATAATGTGTGCATTTTCTAAACTTTTATGCCTTCTTAATTAAAAACAAATGAGTTTTTATACTTATAAATATTTTGTTTGCACTGTTGTGTTTTAGAACAAATTCTATTGCCATGGAGGATCCAATTCAATATGTAGAAAATGAAAATGAGTCAGTTAATATGAATTTGCTTGAAAGCCCTACACTCTCTGCCCACGAATATGATGACCCCAAAAATATTAAGGATACTACCTCTACGGCGGGTACAACTAATGTGACTTTCAAGGATCCCCTTGACCACACATAAGAAAAGAAGATAAGGAAAAAGACTCCAGTTGTTTGGAAAGACTTCTTAATAATAGAGTTACCTAGTGGTGAGAAGAAATCACAGTGCAAGTGGTGTACGACATTACTCACCAAATGAAGATTAAATTCTATTAGTACTATGCGCATGCACAGAGATACGTGTCTTGCACGTGTTGTATCTAACAAGAAGTAAAGGATTTTGAGTATTGAATCTAAGGAGAATGATAATGCCATCACTATTCGAAACTTTACATATTATCAAAAGAATGTACGTGAACTTCTTTCTCATATGATTCTTTACCATGAATACCCTTTGAATATAGGGGAGCATGTACTATTCAACAAGTTTATGAAGGCAAATACACCCCATTGGCAAAACATATCTTGTGCAACTGCTAAGAAGGATTGTATAGACACATATCAGATTGAGAAAAGAAAATTGAAAACATTATTAAGTAGTGTTGATAAGGTTAACATCACTACTGATATGTGGACTTTTGGCCAAAAGGTTTCATATATGGTGGTGACTTGTCACTTTGTGGATCCAAATTGGCTTCTTCAAAAATAGGCTTGAACTTTTGTAATGTATTGCCTCCGCATAGTGGTTTTATTATTGCTGATACTTTGCAAAAGTGTTTTGTTGATTGGGGTATTGAAAACAAAGTATTTACAGTGACAGTCGACAATCCCAAAGCTAATGATGTTGCCATTATAATTCTCAAAGATGATTTTCGATTGAGAAAACTCTTAACTGTTGGGGGTAAATTATTTCATGTGCGATGTTGTGCCAATGTAACAAATTTGTTATTGCAAAACGGACTTGGCCAAATTAGAAATATTATTAATTGTGTTAGAGAATAAATCAACTATTTGGTAGCATCTGAGGAAAGACTGAAACCAGTTGCAATTACCTTCTAAAAATTTGATATTAGATGTTCCCACTTGATGGAATAGTACTTACTTGATGTTGGTGACTGCTATAGAATTCAAGGAAGTGTTTCCTAGATTTCAAGATAGGGATCAAAATTTTCAATGGGTGCCTACTATCGAAGATTGGATGAAAGTAAAAAAAAAAAAAAAATTGTGATATTTTGAAAGTTTTCAATGAAGTGACCAACATTGTATCTAGAAGCATCTATCCAACTTCTAATTTGTTTCTTCCTAAGGTATGGAGGATGAAAGAAATATTAACTATGAAGAGTGCTGATAGAAATGAATATATATTCAAGCAATGGTAAAAAAGATGAATGAGAAATATTGGGGTGAATGTAATTTATTAATGGCAATAGCTGCAATATTGGATCCAAGATACAAAATGGTGTTAATAAAGTTTTATTTTCCTTTAATTTATCCCGAGTTTGAAGCCTATTAGAATATTGATCTTGTTTTTAAAGTTTGGCATGAGTTATATGATGTGTATGTCTAAGTTCATAATTCAATAACAATGGGCCAAACTACGCAGAAAAATATTAATGTAAGTTCTTCAAGCAGTTCTACCAATATTTTTGCACGAACTATGCCAAGTGGGCGGTCAATGTTCCAATCTTTCGTTATAAGTATTGATACTTTTCAACCTATTAAGTCAAAGTTGGATGTATATTTGGAAGATGGTGTTTACATATGTGAGGAAGGTACGGATGCAAAAGTTGATGCTTTAGAATAGTGGAAAGTTAATAATCTCAAATATAAAATCTTTTCTAAGATGACACGTGACATATTAGCAATTCCTACAAGTACAGTTGCTTCAAAGTCCACATTTAGTTTTGCTGGTAGGATTATCGATCCATATCGAGCATCTTTGTCAACTGAAACAGTTCAAATACTACTATGTGGAGCAGATTGGGTTAGAGCACGCCATAGAGTTAAGAAAGAAATAAAAGTAAGTATCATTTTCTTAAAAAAATAAAACTATTACTTTCATGAACATTTCAATTATTTTCTAAAGTAGAAAGGTACGTGATTACTTTTATTTTTTATTTTGTAGAAGGAGTTGGAATTGGCAGAAATTGTATTGCCATAATTGAAGCTTATGGATGGATGATATGCAATGCAATACTTTTATAGAATTATGCATAATTCAAGTTTGTGTATGTAGGGGAGTAAAAATACTTATAAATATTTTTGGAGCATACATGCAAGGTCCTTTCATATTATAATTAATATTTTGAAATATGATATTATGAACTGACTTCTATCAAAATTATGAACATGATTGAAACATGATAGCATGAACTGGGGTTTATCAAAATTGATTTCTATTAAAATTTGTTATTTGTCAAACCTTATTAGACATATTTGCTATGATTAAATAATTTTGATAAAAAAAATGCAAGAAAGAAAAAATATATGACAAGTTCTATTAGTTTATGTATTTAGAATTCTGTGAGATTTCAAGGTTTGATGTAGTTTAGACTTTGAAGTCTCTTTACATGTATTTTGTTTATTTGAAATAATCTTTTTAACCATTGATGCTAATAGAGATACTATAGAACAATATTCCAAATACTCTATTCAACATGCACTCTTATCCCTAATTTAATTGGATTTCCTATGTCAATGTTTTCTCTTGTTTTTTTTTTTCATTTTTCTAAATGTAAATAACTGTTTTTCTTTTGTGGTTTTCTTTGAAGGCCCTTGTGTATATTTTAAAATGATTAGCATTAACTCGTTTATTGATTCTTTAAATTGCAAATGGATACAATGAAAAAAAATTAAGTTATCTTAAATGCATCTTTTTATTTCTCTAATACTTTATTTTATTAATTTATATAAATAAAAATTTAAAAACACAACTCCAGTCGAGCTGAGTCAAGTCAAACTCGGCTTGAGTTCATTTTCGTGTTAAAGATTGAGCTTGATCTTGATCTAGAAGCTTGATTTATCGAGCCGAGCTCAAGCAGAAAAAAATTAAAAATCTTGTGCTCGAGCTTGAGTTTTTTTAGTTGAGTCGAGCTCAACAATTGTTTTTGCTCGACTTGATTATAGACTTACTTGAAGATGATGGGTTGGTACAAGGGGAGGGTGGCCGATGCCAAATATATAGCCATGCATATAGGTAGTTCGAAAGGGCGGGATCTTAGCATCATAGTGGGTGGTGGACAGGTATGAGGTTGTGAACTTGTGATGGACAAAATAATGCATTGGGTTTACTGTGAGACCTCCAGAAAATGATCAAAGAAAAATGAAGAGAAAATGAGAGAAGGAAGGAAGGAAGGATAACAAGGTAAACGTACAAAAATTGTTGGAGTCTTTCACACTTCAAAGCCCTTGAAATGGCTGCTTAATAACCACTTCGTTACGCCTAGGCTTGAGAAAGGGGATGGGTGCCCATTTCATACCTGATAACAATATAGGCAACTTAGAGTATATATAAGCTGTAAAATGCCTAAACTAATAATAATAACATGTTTTAAATAATGAAATATCACATAAACATGCTAAAAATATGTGAGAAAAAGATTATTTATTTATGCCGAATAAACTAAAGATCAATACAATATTAAGAACATGAGCTTCAAAACCCAGGGCATGCATGGTGCCACATGAATAATTTTTTAAGTTTTGTATTCTCTAATTTATTGAGCAAATAGTCAGTCATATATGCCACATCAAAACACAAACACATTGCATGATTGATGGTGTGCGATGTTTGATCAATATTTCAGCTAAGGGTAAGGCTTTTTACGTATAATTATAATGTATTACACAATAAAAGATGTGTTAAATTAAAAAAGATATATACAAAAATATTATGATTCTAATAATTTTGAGGGTAGAGAATATTAGTATAAAATATTTTATTTGACTCGGCTGCTCTTGTTCTGAATAAGTATATACATTATACGGTAGGAAGGGACTCTTATGTAAATCAGGCCTTTTCCAGGGGTGTTAAAGGTGTAAGGAAGGGCCCACAAAGTTGTGGGCCAAAATATTAACAGAGCCCAATTAGTCCCGAACGAGAGGAGTCTAAAAGCTGCACAATCACCACATAGCTTCAAACCCAAGATAACATTGATGAATTAAGCTGCGGGCATGTTTGGTTATAGAAACTTCTGAGAATTCTTGTAAAAAAAATTGAAAATTTATTTTTAATTGAAAAAATAGTGGGAACTGATGCCTGACTGACAACTATTATTGTTTTTTTTAATATAAAAACAGATTAATAAAATGAAAAAGTACAACAAGAGGAGTTTGGGATCTCAATAAATACTCAAAAAGAAATATTACAGTCCAATAAATCAGAACAGATAGGATTTTTTTATTTTTCATTTTTTAAGCAAGCAAATATTTCATTAAGAAACTAAAAGGAGACACATGAAGAGGGGGTCAAATTTTCCAACAAACACCCCATTACAACAACCACAATGCAAAAGTAAAAAAGAAATCGGTTTTAGGTCCAAAAACTTGATCACAACCTATACCATGCAAAGAGGGTGCCGTCAAGTGATGGTTTTTAACAATTCGTACAACTGTGCAACTATGATACCACCGCTAGAGTTGTAGATGCTGAAGGTGCATTGCAATTTGTTGTCTTGATATGTTTTCTGATAAGACTTGTATTCGCTTTCTCAATGCAAAAGTAAAATTTTCCAACAAACACCCCATTACAACAACCACATTGCAAAAGTAAAAAAGAAATTGGGTTTTAGGTCCAAAAACTTGATCACAACCTATACAATGCAAAGAGGGTGCCGTCTTAAGTGATGGTTTTTAACAATTCGCACAACTGTGCGAACTATGATACCACCGCTAGAGTTGTAGATGCTGAAGGTGCATTGCAATTTGTTGTCTTGATATGTTTTCTAAAAAGACTTGTATTCCCTTTCTCAAGACTCAAGATCATTGGTTAGAGAAAGCAGAAACAAGTAGGAAGATTGGCGTCGAAAGGAATGGATTGCAGTGAACCGATTTTCTTCACGCTCACCTGTGGCCGCGATAATTGTGAGATGGGGTGGATGAAAGCTGGAAGATCTTAAGATGGTGAATCTACTGGTATGGCGCATTAGTGCTCCAGCTAAGGGAACCGATAAACCTACTAAGACAAAAGCCAAGAATCTCTCCATGGTTGATAATAGCTCACTAAAAGAATCAAGTGCATCTGAATAGCCTGCAATCTAGCCTTGTATCAAGCTGTGTATCAATTCCATAAGCTAGCTATCTGCCAACGTCTACTGTGTTTCCTTTTATACTCAGTTTCATTGTATTATTTCCTAATTTAGTTGAAGACCTTGTATATATTACAACAAATGTATATGACTCTAGTGTGCAATAAAATAAAATTCTTTTACAGTTTCATGGTATTGAGAGATAGGTTCTAACTCACGTCTTTTTTTTTCCCCATGGCTTCCTCTGCAACTTCTCAAACCGACAACACCATGTCCTCCACCTCTTCCCCTATTTATTTCAATCACCTTACACACCTCATTACCATCAAGCTTAATAGAGAGAATTACCTTCTGAATTAATCAGCTATATACTAGTTGGTCTTGGGTTTGAATATGATCCTCTCATCATTTCTCTTACTACAAGGTTCAACCCCATGTCTCTTCAAGAAGTATATGCTCACCTTCTTACATATGATATGCGGCTGGAACAACAACATAAATCTGTGGAGCTTAAATGCGTTTGCCAGCACAGTTTCTCGCACAAATAATCCTCTCTCTCATTTGAATGCCATGGACAATCGGAATTCTCAGTATCAACAAATCCGTTATCATGGAAAAGGTCGTGGAAGCCGCAACTCCCTTTCCAATGGCTCAAAAACAATCTGCCAAGTGTGCCATAGACATAATCACACTACTTTAAAGTGTTATCACTAGTTTGATGCCTCCTATCAAGTTGACCAAACCAACTCTCATCAAGCAAATATGGCCACAACTCCATGACAATCTGATCTCAGTTGGCTGGTTAATAATTTAAATCTGTAGGCTGACGATCATATGGCTACAGATAATGTGTGTCGGCAATAGGGCAGGTTTGCTGATTCAACTCGTTGGTGCCTCACAAATTTCCACCCCTTCCAAGTCTCTTCTCTTAAAAAATCTCTTGCATGTTCCTTCTATAGAAAAGAATTTACTTTCTGTTATTCAATTCACCAAGGATAAAAATGCGTGTTTTGAATTTCACTCTCATTTCTTTTGTGTTAAGGATCTTAGTTCAAGGAAAATCCTCCTCTGCAGACCAACTAAAGGCGGACTTTACAATCTTCCTCCTTCCTCCACCATCAAATCTACTTGTGTCGGCGAATGGGCTACAATTGATACTGTTTTGGTCACCTTTCCATACGCTTGGTTCGTAGTATTCTTGCTTCTAATAATTTTCATGTACATAACAATAAGCTTCTGCCTGTTTGTGACTCATGTCAATAGGCTAAAAGCCATAAACTCCCCTTTTATTTATCTCCCTCTCGCTCTCATCATCCTTTAGATATCATATTTTCTGATGTATGGGGCCCCTCTCTAGTTTCATCTGTTGAAAGGTACTGATATTATGTTATCTTTCTTGATGATTATAGTAAATTTTCCTGGTTATTTCCTTAAGCTAACAAATCAGATGTTGAATTAAAATTTTATAATTTTCAAAAATTTGTTGAGCGCCAATTTGGTAGGAAAATCAAATCTATTCAAACTGATTAGGGTGTTGAGTTTCTTTGCCTTAATCAATTCTTCAAACATCAAGGAATTTTTCATCATTTAATTTCTCCTCACACTCATAAACAAAATGGGTACGAACGTAAATACCGTCATATCGTTGAAAGTGGATTCTCTCTTATGGCTCATGCCTTCATGTCAAAACAGTTTTGCTCTCATACTTTTCAAATTGCTTGTTTCTCATTAACCAACTTCCATCTCCGATTATTGGGAATAAATCTCCTCTGAGTGTTTATTCAAAGTCAAGTCTGATTATTCTATTTTCAAAACTTTTGGGTCTGCCTGTTGGCCAAACTTAAGGTCTTACAATTCCCATAAAATGGATTACATGTCCGAGTTGTGTGTTTTCCTGGGCTATAGACCATCACACAAAGGCTACAAGTGTCTTCATGAACCTACAAGCCATATTTACATAGCAAGGAGTGTCATATTCGATGAGGCCCACTTCCCTTTTAAATTACTTCAGCCTAACCCCACTTCCTCATCTAACAAGCCCACTAACGTAACCAGTCCATTTTTCTTTCTTTGAATGTGCAGGTACCAGCAATGGGCTCCACTACTCCAACAATTACCACACATGATGTTCGTGTATCTTCATCTTCTCCACTCAACAACACAACTTCTCCGAACTCATTGCCTTCAATTGATCCACCAATACCACCTGTTTCTTCGGCTCCTACCACTGCTCCCTCTCTCCATCCGATGCAAACAAGGCTCCAAAATAACATTCTGTGTCCCAAACAATACACGGATGGCATTGTCCCCTACTCTGGTCAAGCTCTTACAAGAAATGCTCCAACTCCTGTGGAACCAACGTGTTTCACTACGACCAACAAAGACACAGCATGGCAACGGGCCATGAACGAAGAGTTTGATGCTCTTCTCCGAAACCACATCTGGTCCCTTGTTCTTGCTACTTCCTCCATGAATGTCATAGGCAACAAATGGGTTTATTGCCTGGAGTACAATGCAGATGACATTGTTCAGTGTCATAAGGCCCGTTTAGTATCTAAGGGATTTCACCAGCAGCCAGGACTTGACTATGGTAAGAAATTTAGTCTAGTTGTTAAATCACAAACTATACGGCTCATTCTCTATATTGTCGTCGCTCGTCATTGGCCCATTCGGCAGTTCAACGTCTCCAACACTTTTCTGCATGGTGATTTATCTGAAGTTATCTTCATGGCCAAGCCGCAAGGTTTTATTCACCCCCAATATTCACATCACGTGTGCAAGCTTCATAAGGCCATCTATGGCCACAAACAAGCCCACGCTCATGGTATTTCAAGGTCAGTAACCATCTTCTTCAACTTGGATTTTTGGCTTCTAAAGCTGACAGTTCTCTCTTCACATAAATTGCCAACATTCACTAGAGCTCTATGTTCTCATGTATGTCGATGATATATTTGTTACAGGGTCCTTCATAAATGCTATCCATACACTGCTTGACAACATATGGCTTGGACTTCTAGTTAAAGACTTAGGATAGCTTAATTTCTTTTTGGGAGTAGAAGCACATTTCCAACCCAATGGTCTTCTTCTTCTTCTTCTTCTTCTTCTTCTTTTTTCAGCATAAATATATTCAAGACTTACTTATCAAGACCAACATGCAGAATGCAAATTCGGTTTCTACTCCAATGTCTTCGGCGCATTCTCTTCAAATATTTTACAGTGATCCATTTCATGATTTGACTCTTTTTCACAGCCCTGTAGGTGCTCTTCAATATGTCTTACTTACAAGGTTGGATCTCTCATTTGCTGTTAATAAGGTCTGTTAGTACATGCAACGACCCATTGTTAATCATTGGACAGCTGTAAAGAGGATTTTACGCTATCTTCAAGCTACCTCCCATCATGGCCTGCTCCTCACAACGAGCTCTTCCAACATTCTTCAAGGCTATTTTGATGCGGATTGGGCGAGTTTTCCAGATGATTGTCGGTCCATGAGGGGCTATCTCATTTATTATGGATCCAATCTTATTTCATGGAGCTCCTGCAAACAACACACTTCTGCTCGCTCAAGCATGGAAGTTGAATATCATGCTCTTGCAACCTGCACTGATGAACTCATTTGGCTTTAGGGACTTCTCAATGATCTTGGAATTTAGATGAACCAGCCACCAATTTTATGGTGCGTCAATATCGGTGCCACATGTCTCTCTGTCAATCTTGTTTTCAATGCTCGCACGAAGCATGTGGCCATTGATTTTTATTTTTTTTTAGAATATGTCAATCGTGGTCATCTTAAGGTAGATCCAATTTATTTCTGGTAAAGACCAACTAACAAATATCCTCACTAAGCCTCTAGTTGCACCTAAATTTGTGGACTTAGGAAACAAGCTCAAGGTCACTATTGCTCCATTGAGCTTGAGGGGCCATATAAATGCTCTAGCTAAGGGAACCGATAAACCTACCAAGACAAAAGCCGAAAATCTCTCCATAGTTGGTGATAGCTCACTAAAATAATCAAGTGCATTTGAATAGCCTGCAATCTAGCTTTGTATCAAGCTGTGTGTCAATTCCAAAAGCTAGCTATCTGCCAACGCCTACTATGTTTCCTTTTATACTCATTTTCCTTGTATTATTTTCACTAATTTAGTTAATGACTTAGTATATATTATAGCAAATGTATATGACTCTAGTGTGCAATAAAATACAATTCTTTTAGCATTTTAAGGCACGTGTAGCAATCGGATGCATTTTGGCACGGTGGCGCATGACGACCATGTGGGAGCAAGCCGACTATCATGCACCGAGATTTTCACCACTATTCCACTTCATCCCAGTAGATTGGCAGTCGGGGGATTGTGAGATGGGGCACATGTTGGCAGTTGGTCGTCGGAGTGAGGCAAATTTGACCAAAACTGAGCTGATGGAGAGGAGGGAATAAAAATACTAGCAAAAACACTTATACAGGTACTGGAAAAGGAATGGAGAGGAAGATGGAGCTCATCCTCCTCTTTGATGGGAAATACTGATCGAAAAAGATTCGTAAATTTTCCACAGAGAAGCAGATGTTTCTCTTTCTAAGGGAGGCAGATAGTTTGAAAGATTTTCGGGAAGAAGCTCCTGATCATAAGGGATTATTGACATTGGATAAAATAGTAATTATTCTATAGGCTAATTTTAACGGATAATTTATAGAGAAAATATAAGAGATTTGTCCAAAACACATCTAAAACTATGAATAATATTGATTAATAATGAAATTCGAAATTATTTTATAAGGCCCATATGCCGGACTTAAATAGTTATAAATTAATTCAAAATTATGAAGATTTTTTTTTTAAATAGAAAAATCTAAATTATTATAGGAGAAATTAATACATAAATAAACAAAAATCTTACCAAAGACTTTGTCAAAATCAAAATCAAAATTGCTTCCAAACTTGAAATCAAATATTTATCAACAAGCCAATAATAAATATAAATATATGATTTGAAATAAAATAACTAATGTTATTCTAAATAATTTAAAAAAAAATAACTGATATCCGATGCATATGAATTTGGATCTGGACCAATTATTATACGGAGGCATATCTTAATTGAAAAGCCATGAAACTCCGGATATAAATGGACATTAGTTTTTGTGATGGCAAAATGAAACCACAGTTGAGAGCCAAGCATGCTGACAGCAACACCTGTAGCTCAAGCACTAGCTAGTCAAAATATGAAGATCGTATCAGCTAGATATTGAAAGACTTGCTGGGGTGGCACAATTAGGGCAGAGCAAAAATCTAAAAATTCGACTCCGATTCCGACTCCGTTCTGGCTCCGCTCCGGCTCCGACTTGTCGGAGCCGGAGTCGGAGGATTTTTCCGGTGGGAAGTCGGAGTCGGAGTCGGAGTCTAGGTGGATCCGACTCCGACTCCACTCCGATCCGACTCCGATACTCTCACTCCAACTCCGCCTCCGATTCCGACTCCGACTTCCCACCGATTCCAACTCCGACTCCGCTAATGTATATATTTTATAAATAATATATGTGTTTTTCTATATATTAATCATATAAATATAAATATAATAACAAGTAATATTAATGTATAAATACTAAAATGCTTAATAACATGTAACATTATAATACTAATGTATAATATAACATATAACACTAATATATAAGTAATAAATTTATAATAGCATTTAATACTAATGTATAAAAATAAAAATTGATTATATAGATTTTATATAACTATATCTTATATATTAACATCATTAGTTAAATTCAATAATATACTAGTAATTCACACTAGTTATTAGTTATAAACTTATAGTAAATAAGTTAATAAATATTAATAATTTACTATATACTAATAGACTAATAGTATTAGACTATTAGTATATAGTAAATTACTAATATATATAATAGTATACTATTAGTTATATATATATTAAATTAATATCTTTAAGTTATTATCTATTAGTACTAGACTACTAGTGTAACTAGTGTTATCACATATTATTAGTTACTAGTTACTAGACTATAGTAAATAAGTTAATAATTATTACTAATTTACTATATATTAATAGACTAATAGTATTAGTATTAGTATTAGTGTATTACTAATATATTATATATATATATATATAATAGTATAGTATTAGTTAATATATATAAATTATAATAGTATACTATTAGTTAATATATATTAAATTAATATGATTAAGTTATTATCTATTAGTACTAGTGTAACTAGTGTTATTACATATTATTAGTTACTAGTTAGTAGTTATTACATCTAGGCTATCTAGTTATTAGACTATAGTAAATAAGTTAATAAATATTACTAATTTACTAATTTAATAGTATTAGCATTAGTGTATTACTAATATATAATATATATAAAAATTATAATAGTATAGTATTAGTTAATATATATTAAATTAATATCTTTAAGTTATTATCTATTAGAACTAGTGTAACTAGTGTTATTACATATTATTAGTTACTAGTTATTACATCTAGTTATTATTAGTTATAGACTATAGTAAATAAGTTAATAAATATATTAGTAACTAGTTATTACATCTAGTTATTTGTTATAGACTATAGTAAATAAGTTAATAAATATTACTATATATTAATAGACTAATAGTATTAGTATTAGTATATTACTAATATATAATATATATATATATATAATAGTATACTATTAGTTAATATATATTAAATTAATATCACAATATAATTACATAATTATTAAATATATTCCCTTGGATATAAAAACAATAAAAAAAATTTGTCAAATTTCTAATATATAACTAACTCTCTAAGTTAGTAATAATTAATAAAGTAATAATTAACTAGTGATTTTTTTATTGAGTTAATTAAATAATACACATTAAATTGTTACTTAATTTTATTTTCTAATGTATTAATTTTGGTTAGATAAATTAGAAATCTCAAATTATATTTAAAAAAAAAATTGATATGGAAGCCCAAATCCGATTAGAGTTGTAAATTGTAAAATTGAAATGTTAATTGAGTCAAAGAAAAAAGTCTAAAAAAAAGCCCAATAAAAAAGCTCAACAAAATGCCCAACTCCGACTCCGCCCTGACTCCGCTCCGACAAGTCAGAGTCGGAGCGGAGTGGGGTCTAAGCGGAGTCAGAGTATGAGGTCGGATTCAGCCTCCGACAAAGTCGGAGTCAGAGTCGAAGGAGGCCAAATCCGACTCCGACTTTGTCGGTGCTCAGCCCTAGGCACAATGCCATAAAAACGAGCAGTTGTTAAGGGCGGCTCGTCTAAAATAAAATAAATATCCCATATTGGAAGCCCCCCATCCCCAACAAACATAACGAAAAAATCCGAAATAAAAATAAAAAGGAGAATACACAATGATGAAGCCAGTTGGCCATTTTGTAGGCACACTTTACAAAAGGAGAAGAAAAGTACACAAATCCTGCTAATGATTTATTTTCGATCTGCTTGTGGATTTGGTTAGACTTTAAGGAACTGGATCCAAACCAAGGGATGCAAGCTTTGTTCTTTCCTTTTGGCACATGTTCTGATTCCATTTTCCATCGTTCAGATAGAATGATACAATATACCCCATTTTCCAGCTTCTCAACCACAATCTCATGTGACATATCGGTGTCTTTAAGGTTCTAAGATACCTGAAATTTGATAGTAATGCCTTAGCTAGAGATGTCCACTGAGTTTGTGCGACGTGTCATATTACTTACGGCCAGGTGCCAACTCAAACTCATGCATCCATTTTAAGTTATCTGTAACCGTTGGATTTTGATCAGTTTGGTATGAAAGATTCAAATTTCAACCATTTTTCTTCAAGAGCAACAATATACATACAAATATTTATTATAACTATTTTGGTAATTCTGATTTAAAATGATTGTGGTTATTCAAAACTTGATATTTAAATAAAAAAAAAATTATGAAAGAGAAATGATATTTATATTTTTATAATATGTAAATATCGAGCACTCATTTCTATATCATAAAGAAATAGACTCAACTAATTAAATCAACTCAGTTCAATCTAATTTTAAATTGAGTCTAAAATCTAAACATTTAATTCTTAATTCATTAAACTCATCTTAATTTAAAATTTTTTTACACATGAGACGCATAATATTTTTCAACTTCTTATAAATATATATCTATATTCATCTTAATATTCAAACACATAAAAACTTATCTTAAATAGCCCTACAAAACTCATTCCATTATTTCAACTCACTACTATTTATAAATCAAAACAAAAGTAATGAGTGAAAAATCAAAATGCGGGTCATGCAGAAATTTGGCAGGTGGAACAATTAAGGCAGGTTTCTTAAAAATATTTTATTTTAAAATTTTTATTTCATCATTATAATATTTTTAAAATTTCACACAAATTTAATAAATAATTTAATTTTTTTAAATTTTAAAATAATAATAATATTAATAAATAATATTTTAAAATTCTATTTTAATTCAAAATTAACATCATTTAACTTACCAAACCTGTGCACATACAGTACGAGTTAAGAAAGTTGAGGCTTCCATGGACTTTCTTTGCATATACCGTATATGGCAACCACCATCGTTAATTACCAGTCATATCAAGCAACTTTCAGAGCCAGCTAAAAATCTGCTGGCAGATTGGCCACTACCTAAACAGACATTTTGCGGGAGGGAACAGAACAAGAAATGAAAAGACGAGAGAAAGGAAACAATTTGTAGTCAGCGCCAGGCTTCTTCTTTTTTTATGAACTTTTCCTTCTTTATAGACAAAAAAGATTCTCCGACAGATGAGTCGATTCAGGTGTTTTCAAAACCCGGTTCCGTTCAATCAGGATTGAAAGTTCTATTCCTCTCACTCAAAATAACCAGAGTCCCAGGCGGCAATGGTGGACCGGTGGTGGATGCATTGCAGATATAAATCCAACGATATTGGCATACAGGCTCTCTCCATTATAGACAAAACAACAGTTCTCCCTTTGGTCCATGCCAACCCATCTCATACGTAATTTGCAGTTTTGACTTGTACATATGGACCACCCCCCCAACCCCAACTCGGTACTAACTACTAGTTAAGGTACATATTCAGAGGAGGTAGCTTGTATATTAGTACCATCCATTAAATGGGTATATATCTTCTAGGTTATCAATTTGTGAATATTTTTTGTAAATCTGCAGTAAGTTCTTAGGAGAAAAAAGGAGGCGTAGCTTACTTTTTTTAATTGTAAGTTTTACTTCTGTAGCACTAGTTTTTAGGAGAAAAAGGGAGACATAACTTAATTTTGAGAAGTGATGCAGTGGAAAGAGGTCTCATGAAAATAAATTTATAAATTAAAACAATTTTATATAATACGTTAGATTTATTTTATAATAAAATTAATTTTATAATCAAGTGTATCATATCATTTTTAGTCAATTTATGAATTTATTTTTATATTAAATTATTTTTATTTACTTTTTTTTTTATTTTAATTAAAACTTTCTTTGCCTTGAACTTATATATATCGTTACTATTTTTTTTTTAAATATAAACGGAATATTTAATATTATCTCCATTTCTCTCCATACTGAATCAACACAGAGATCAATCTCAACTGCAATTAATTAATTGTCCTGTTCATGCCACTAGCTAGCTAACATGCAGCCCACACTGGCCCTGCCATACTTTTCAGAATCATACCCACATGAATGTTCTCAAATTTCCTTGTCTTTTATCCAAAGTGATCAACGCGGAAAAAGATAATTCATATTCTAGGACAGAGATCAGAGCCAGCTAGTAACAACTAAGCAAGATCATCACGAACCAACCCAAATCCTCCCAATAAATAGCCACTCTATTCCACTTTTTTCTTTCATTCATCTACCAAAATTAAAGCATGGCATCTTTTCAAGCGAAAATGCTCTTCATGGGCCTCTTAATCTTTTGCATGGCTTTAGTAGTCTCATCGCGTAACAGACCTTACACGCCTCCAGCTGTCGCGCATTTGACGGATTACTTCCCTCCTGTCTCCGTCGATAAAGGGTTTTCTAACTTTTTTGGAGGCTCAAATATCCGGCTGCTCAGTAATGGCTCCATGGCCAGCCTTGCTCTCGACAAATCCTCTGGTAAAATCACACCTTTACAAGGATGTAACTTCACATATTTTCGCATATAAAAGTGGAATTTTCTGTAATGTCCATTTGTTTTTATTTTTACAGGATCCGGAATGGTCTCGAAAAGCAAATATTACTATGGATTCTTCAGTGCTGCAATTAAGCTGCCATCGGGTCTCTCTCCTGGAGTTGTAGTAGCCTTCTATGTAAGCCTTTTCATCCATGGTTGAATGGTCCAATTAAAATGCATGAATTTTTAGCTCATGGGGATATCGTTTATCCAAATATATAGATAGACTGACTGACAAAAAATGGGAATTGGAAGTTGTCAAATGCAGATACTTCCCCTCATAACCATGATGAAATTGACATCGAGCTGCTTGGTCATGATAAAAGAAACGACTGGGTCCTCCAAACAAATATCTACGCTAATGGAAGTGTAAGCACCGGAAGGGAAGAGAAATTCTATTTCTGGTTTGACCCTACAGAGCAGCACCATCAATACAGCATCATCTGGAATAATCATCATATAGTGTAAGGCAGAACAGAGTTCACAAACACACACACATAGAGATTGAGAGTTTGATTACCAATTCTTACAGTCCCAAATATAATGAATGCAGGTTTTTGGTGGACAACATACCTGTAAGAGAGTTTCCACGCAACAGCGGCTTCTCTTCCGTTTATCCGTCAAAACCAATGTCGATTTACGCAACGATTTGGGATGGATCGGAGTGGGCGACTCATGGAGGAAAATACCCAGTTAACTATAAATATGCTCCCTTTGTGGTTTCATTTGCAGATATGAAACTGAGTGGGTGTATATTGAATCCAACAGAGCAAGTTTCTTCATGTTCAAAGGCCGGTGTTTCTAGCTCCGACCCAGTTGAGGGAGCAGAGTTTGTAAGGCTATCAGAGAAGCAGCTTGAGGCAATGAACTGGGCTAGACGGAAGCTTATGTTCTACTCGTATTGTAACGATAGATCCAGATTCAAGGTCCTCCCACCAGAGTGCAAGTGATCAGGAATCTTTTGGGTATTTTATCCTACTTTTAATCATTTTTGCCCCTCCCTGGGTTGAGAGGGTGGAAGTAAATAACAACAGTAAAGGCATGCTACATTCAAGCTTACGTAAAAATAAATTAATAAATTAATGTAATTTTATCGAATTTTATTTTATTATAAAAATAATTTTATAATTTATATATTACGTCAAACAATATTAATTTTTATGTTTATTTTTATGTAATCTATTTATATCTAAATTATTTTTCAAAGCATTTTCAGCTCAAGAGCTCGCAAGCATATCAAATAAATATAAAAAAAAAAAAAAAACCTTATGCAGGGAGTGTAGCTTCATATATAAAAATCTTGTATAACAATTGTACCATTATTTTTTTGTTTACTATTAAGATAGATACAAATAATATGAGAATTCGTAATGTTTAATGTTGATGTCACAACTTTCACAAGATTTATATGATATATCTTTTTTTTTTTAATTTTAAATCATAATATCCTTCGTTTATTTTTCTACCGACACAACAAATTTCAGGCGACGTCACAATAATTATTTATTGCATGGTATATCTTATTTATAAGCGCTTGGACAAAAAAAAATGTTATTTATAAGCATGCGGGAATAACCTATTAAATAAAGTAATTAGACGATATAATTTGATTTAAGAAAAATTAAAATTGTATTGTTATAAATTAAATCTTATTATATAAATAAAGTGACTAATATATTCTATAAATCGATTTAAAAATAGATTAATTATTATTTATTATAATTTTTTCAGATTATTAAATAAAATATAAAAAATAATAAAATATAAAAGATAATTTAATATTTTAAATAAAAATAATATTTTGAGATAAATTATCTCAAATTTCTCATTTTATCTTAATTAAACAAATCTTATCTTAATTAAATTTTAATATGAAATCATATAACATCATATTTTTATTTTATTTTATTTATCTCCCTCGTAATCAATGGGAACAGATGTCAGAAGTGAGTAGACAGTCGTTATGGCTATACAGATGCCCCCAAAAGTCCACGGAAGTGACTGTCTCATCAGTACAGCATGTAAATACAAAGGACAACGATACACTTGTTATTTTTTTTTTATTATTTTTTAAATATTTTTTTAACATACTTAATTATTAAAAAATTTTAAAATATATATATATAATTTTATTAATAATAACTTCATTAATTATTAAAGAAAACAATTTTAAAAATAAAAATAAATAATAAAAGAATAGTAGAGAGTAATAAGCATATTATTCAAATAGTTGTGCTTTATCCACCGAAAATATGATACGAGACTCGTTCCGAATAAGAGTAAATCTGTTTTTAGAATTTTTTTATATCCTTAAATAATTTTTAAAAAGAAATTCACCATATCACAAAAAATATTTTTTTATCTATTAAATAAAATTAAAAATAAATAAATAAATAAAAAAGAAAGAAAAAAAGAAATTCTACGGAGACCCAAATGTTGGTAGCTCTTAACATTTTTGTTATTCAAATGGAAGTAGAGAGCATCTTCGCTAATACAATCTTCGAAATATATATATTTAATTTAATGGCTTAACATTGTTTGGTCCAAATAATTAATATAAAATACGTTAATTTCAAAATAACGAAATAAGATTAGGTACCATATAAAAGAAAATGCTTAAGCTACCGATAAATTATTCCTAAAGTTCTATCGATGTATGTTTTTTATGAGGTAGTATACATACAGTTTCCGTTCCGCTCTTGCAAACCTATATAGTTATATTTAAAAAATATTTAAAATTATAATAATAGTTTTTTAAATGATATTTTTTTTCTTTTATCTTCATTTCTCAATGGGACTACAATGTAGTCTCTTACTTAGAATTGAAAATAAATTTTTTTTTATTTTATTTTATAGTTAAGAAAGTATTTTTTAATAAATTTATAATTTTTTTAAATATTTAAACTGATTTAAAAATAATTGAAAAAAATACAAAATAAAAATATAAAATTTACACTTATAGGTAGGAACCATCGGGAACACCTCACGATAGGCCTAACAATTCCCCCTATAGAAATAAGCCTTTGAATTTTATTCGAACATTTTTTTTGTTTTCTTTAAGCAAGTGAACTTCATTAAATTTAAATTACAAAGCTGATACATGATAAGAGGGTGGAGTTTTCCAACAAACATTCCAAAAGAATAAATAACAGTGCAAAGTGGTTGTAAAAAAGGGGGGCTTATTTTGGACTACTCCCTTAGTTATAAAAGAACGTCGTCTTATAAAAAGATAAATAAAATGTGTCTGCAAAAATACAAACAAATAGACTACCGTTAGAATCGGAGAAGGTGGTGGGTGCACTGTTTGTTGTTATGAGATTTTTTTGGAGAGGTCTACGTTCCCTCCTGCAAGATCACTGTTTAGAAAAAATAGTAACATAAGGTAGTAGCCGAATACTGAGCCAAGTTGTCAACGAATGGCCATATTTGGCGGTTATGGTGCATGCAAGACATGCATTGCCTGGGGAGGTGAACGAATGGACTGATCTGAAGGATCGAAGAACTCTAAGACCAGTGGAGCCGAGCGTGGCTTCAAAGGCCGCTATAGGACGCGGTTGCCCATGGGAGACACGCACGGCAAGGGCCGCGCGTGTGGCAAATGGTCCAAACCGAAAGGCAGATTTCTTCCGTGAGATTGAAGATCGGTGGCTAGAGATACCAAAATACGTGCGCATCGGAGATAACTAGAAAGCAGTAGATCAGCAAGTTTCAACACCACAGAGAAAAAACTATAAAATAAGTCTAGGAACATAAACAAAAATAGGAAAGGAGAATACAGTAGAGCCGTAGTGGTTGGCTAAGGGACTTCAACCAGTGGAAGGGATAGAATCCTGTAGATTGACATATTTAAAAAAAAACCACGTTCTGTGTCGAGATAAAACTTGTTCCTGGTGGACCTTGTATTCATACATCTTTTTACTTCGTCAATTTCAGTTTTATCATTTTACCCACTATATTTTACAATATACTTAATTAATTCCTTCCCGCATATTTTTTCTGAATAAACTAACATAAATATGATGATGGGATGCGCTAAGAGCTTACACGTGGATTAAAAAAAAAACGTAGAAATAATTTAGAAAGTTCAAGATATCAGATAAAAATCTCAAATCATTTTCGAAAACTAAAGTAAATATTAAAAAACTTGAAAATATAAATTGAAAAACTAAATTCTTTTGTTAAAAAAACTAAAACCGTGATCGGGTGGTCATGTTCTTGAGAAACCCAAAATTGTCTAAATTAGTGTTTCAAGAGCCGTTTTGTACCAACTGGAGTTTACCGTGTCGAAACAGTACCCGATATAGAAGATATATGTGTTTCATATTAGATCAAATATCGGCAGTTACGATGCATTTCCGTCAATATTAGCCAGTTTACAAAGTACCGACTGGTTGTGGTATTTTTATAATTAATGTAAAAATCATGATTCTTTTTTCAGAATTTTCACTCAAATTCTCACATCTGAAGATTCTTATATGTGTTTTAACTTTTTAAGACTATAATTGATGTTATTTTGAAATATAATTTATATATATAATTAATTTATTTATATATAGACAATCCAAAAATAGTATCAATACTGAAATATTTTGTTTTAATACCTTAACCGAAATGATCATCGGAACGGTATTCAAAACTTTGGTTTAGATTGTGCAACCCAACCGATGCTCGATTGAGGATCCAATGGAGTACATGGGATCTCATTGATCATCTGCATGAGATGCACAGCCTTGGGGGTAGTTGACAACAGGCATCCCTATAGTGCTTAAGTCATCCCCATGGTTGGCTCAAATCCATATGTCTAAGGGTCTGTTGGAGAATACAACTATGTTAAGATATTTTTAGACTACTTCACTATTATTAACAAATTATTTAGTATTATTCATAAATTATTTCACTACTATTCATAAATAATTTAAGATACTCTTACCATCCAAATGGAGCACGATAGTTAGGGGTGCTACATGCACTCCACGAATGGGGCTCCGCTAGCTCCACTTTCACCCCTGCATGGGTGGGGAAGAGTTGGGCCTGAGATCCAACCTTGCCCTTTGTAGGTAGGTGCCCTTGTCCTTATGTTGAGGGGCGATTGGCCTCCATGGTCATTCACCCACCTCACCCAGAACCACTGAACACCCAAGCTGCCACTGGCAACCAACCAAAGAATAAAATAAAGAATATCAAAATTTTAAAATTGAACTTAGGTAGAGAGAAAGATTGCCAAGGGCTTAAGTTTTAAAAGAAACCTAATGTAAAACGATGACATTTTCATTTTATTTAATATATATATATATATTAAAAGATAAAACAACACGTTTTATTAAAAAAGTTTGGTAAGTTTGGTTTTTTAATATATATATATATATAACTGGGTTAGGCAGATGAAGTAAACCTAGCAGGCCCCATCCCTACTCTAATGCCCAAATGCGCTCTGACATCACCTGCACACCCACCTCTTTTGCAGATGAGGACATTGACCTGACCAGGCAGAGGTTGGACAGGGTGGGCAAGGTGGCGGAACCTGCCGCCCTTGCCTAGTGGTGGTCACTGCCATCCACCCCATTTAAGTTGTTTTCTATGTTAAGCATATTTTATTTTTAGTTATTTTAATTGAAGGAGTGAATATATCTTGAGATGCGAAGTGGTTTTTAAGTGAGGTATTCTTGTATTTTGTGTTTTTGAGAATAATAGTGCTTGGCCACAAGAATTCTTATCAATTTTTTTATTTAATAGTTAAGGAAATATATTTTAGTAATTTTTTATTTTTTATTTTTTAAAAATATTTAAGTGGTTTTAAAATTTTTTTAAAAAAAGGGAAAAACAGAAAAAATTGCTTGCTTGGTAGGTATCGCTGTTGCAACCTCCTTTCGGGAATAAAGGTGGGAGAAAGCAAAAAGACCTTTAAAAAAAAAGAACCTTGCATCCAGATGATACTGTGATTTTTTTGAAATAAGGACTCTTATGGGCTTATTTATTTATTAAGCTTTTGCTTGAAGGTTTTCTTAGTTTCTTTAATGAGGGTCATTTCTGTTATCCAGATAACTGATATAAGAGAGGGATGAATTGAATAGTATTTAAAAATTAAAAATTATAAATCAAATATACAATATAAAATATAAACAAAATACGAAATAATAATAAATATAAAGAATAAGGTAAGAAAAAGGCAAACTCAGTATGTTAATGAGATTCGACCCTACTGCCTACGTTCTCTCCTCTACCTCTTAAGGATTCCTAAATTCACTATTCAATCTCATTCAGGTGGAAATAGAAATCTATTATACCTTTCAACAACACCGCTACAAAAAATCAGTGTAGAACACCCTCTACACTTGCAATCACCTTACAAATGGTGATTCAACTATTTCCTGTGTAAAACACTTTCTACACGCACAAGGGTTATACATACATTTTTACTGATACAAGAGTTAATAGTGAGTAGGTTATCAGAAAATACTCCTTAATGAGTGAAATAAGAACAATACAGTGCAAACTATATCTCTTTCAAAATGAACAAAGTTTAAGACTTAATACTTAGAAAATAGAGATCGAAAGTTTTGAATGAATATTGCAAAACTTGCAATGATATGCGTATATTTTTGATGTTATGAATTTGAATATCTTAATTGAACTATTCATAGGCATATGAAACTTCATATTCAAATTTGAAAAGATTCACATGTCAAAGACAATATTATTTACTTTTTAAAAAATTCAAATAAAAATTTATTTTTTTTCAATTGTCAAAGACAACATCATTCACTTTTAAAAATTTCAAATCAAATCTTTTTACTTTTCGCATATGACAAAAGGAGTATTATTTACTTTTCAATTTTTTTAAATAAAATCATCTACCTTTTGCATAAGTCAAAAAGAGCATCAATTACTTTTGAAAATATTCAAATAAAGCATGCACATATAAAGGATGACAATCAATCATCTTTAATATTTTTAAAATTCAAATTTTTAATCATGTTATTAGGGGTGAGTTTGGTCCGGTCCGGAGAGGTTTTGTGGACCGGACCGGACCGGACCTATTCGGTCCAGGGTTTTCCCACCCTGGACCGGACCGAACTCCATCAGGACCGGTCTGGTCCAGTCCATTCGGTCCAAGGTTGACTTTTTATTTTTTTTTATTATTTTTTTTTTATCTAATGACATCTTTTTTAATACTTATGTAATTATATTGTAATATATTGTAATATATATACATATAGTATACTATTATATATATATATTAGTAATATGCTAATACTATTAGTCTATTAGTAATAATATTATAACTAATAAATATATGTAATAATAACTATACTATAACTAATAACTATATGTAATAATAGTAATAGTGATATGTAACTATATGTAATACTAATAACTAATACTATTAGTCTATTAGTACTAATAACTATACTAGTATTAATAACTATACTAGTACTAATACTATAACTAATAACTATAAGTAATGATAGTAATACTATATGTAATACTATATTAAATAATAGTAATACTCTTATTACTAATACTCTATGTAGTTATAGTGATTTAATACTAATATATTATATATTAAGCTAACTATACTAATACTATTATAAATTTACAAATATATGATATATTATAATTTATTCTATAACTTTTATAATATGTTAATAGATTAATATATATACTAGTATTATATATATATATATATATATTTAATCGATTATACTAGTACTATATATTATAGTTAATAGTTATACATTAAAGAATATAGTAATACATTGATACTAAATATATATAGTTATAGACTTATAATGATTTAGTTATTATGAATTTATGATTAGTATAACTATATAATTGTATTAGTATTAGACTATTAATAATTCAATTTGGCTATATTATATTAGTAATATTAGTTATGTTGAATCAATTAGTTAGTATAACTATATTCTACATCATTAGTATTAATATAAATATTAGTATTAGTTATAACTATATAACCTATATTATAATTGAGTTTTAGAGTATATAATAGACTAATAGTATTAGTACAACTATATAAGTATATTGTATAGCTATATATTAGTTTTAATTATAGTGATTAGTATAATTATATAATAGTAGACTATTAGTATAACTATATATTAGTATTAGTTACTGTTATGGTGATTTAGTATATTATAATTTATATATTATATTTATACTATAACTCTTATAATATATTAATATATACTAGTACTATATATTATAGTTATATATTAAATAATATAATAATACATTCATACTAAATATATATAGTTATATTTCTAGTGATTTAGTTATTAACTTATTATGATTAGTATAGTGATATTTGGATTGGGTCCTTTTTCCTGAGTCCTCTCCTCAACGTAGGGTGAGGTTTCTCCCAGGCTAGTCTTTTGACAGGTTCTGGTATTGTCTCTAAGGCCAAGGCCTGTAGGGGTGTAACAATGGCGGAAGATTTAGCAAGAAGTTGGGAATCCCTGAAGCTAACGGACGAAGAACAAGAGGAAATCATTCTGTCTGAGGAAGCAGTGTCCCTAACTGCTGCAAAAGGTGAACTCTGTCTTCTAGCCATGATCCTTAATGACAGAACAGCTAATAAGGAAGCATTCAAAGAAACGATGTCAAAGATGTGGAAAACCGAGGGATGGGTCACGTTTAAAGATCTGGGAACCAACCAGTTTCTCATAGAGATGCAGTTAGTCTCAGACAAACAAAAGATACTAAAGGGCAGGCCGTGGTCCTTCGATCGCCGTCTAGTCTGCTTAAAAGAGTTCGAGGGTGCATTAACCATTTCAGAAGTCCAGTTCCAGTACGAACCTTTCTGGTTCCAAATTCATAACCTGCCATTTGCTGGAATGAACAAAGAAACAGGTATACTTGTGGGGTCAGGAGTTGGGAAGATCCTTGAAGTTGAAGTTGATATAGAGGGTTACGGATGGGGTAGTTTTTTAAGAGTCAAAGCTGAAGTGAATGTCAAGAAGCCGATTCCCAGGGGACGGTTCCTCAAATTTGGAAACAAACAATACTGGTTATCATTTAAATATGAACGTCTTCCCATGTTCTGTTTTAAGTGTGGTTTTTTCATGCATGTCAATGGAAGCTGTCCAAATAGAGATCCAGAGAACATTACTAAAGCTCAATACGGTCAATGGCTGAGAGCCAACCATTTTTCTCCAAGAGGTGTCTTCCTGAAAAAATATGGTGGTACTTGGGACCAGGACCACCATAGCTCCGCCTGGCAACGGCACATGGGGGAGGAAGGGGGTAATAGTCCACGGTATGGGGAAGGCATGTCAACATCAAGGCCAACAACCGAGGAACCCACTTTGGCAGAAGGAGCAGTCTTCATGGAAGTCAACCCTCCACGTGAGGTAAGGGAGGACCAGCATTTAGAAGACTTTGGCTCCCCTCGAACTGCCAAAGACCAGTGGAAGTGCAATTTGCAGGAGGCTCTTACACAAAGAAAAGACAGCTTCCACAAGGATTCTGACATCCCTCCAAAACAGGTAAGCCAACTGCATACTTCACCCCTATTTCCGAAAGGCACTCCTATTTTGTCTAAAGAGACCTCACCTACAATGAATCCCAAAATACACAAGCCAAATACCCCTTTGTCAGAACATGTCGAGGGAAACAAAGAAAATGGAATTTTCAAACCTGTGAAAAGCAAGTCCTGGAAGAGGAAGGCAAGGGCCCCTCCTTTGCTTCTCTCTGATGTTACCAACGTGATAAATGATCCTCCATTCCCACCAAGTGGGAAGAGGCCCCTCAGGGAAAGGGTCAGTACCCGGGTGGCTATTACCAACAAAAGAATGAAACCACAGCTCAAGCTTGATCAGAGCCTAACTCAAGCCGGTATGGTGGAGGCTACTATGCAGCCCCACCACAAAAAATGATTTGTATGAGCTGGAACTGTCGAGGGCTTGGGAACCCTCGCACAGTTCATGAACTCCACCTTCTGGTGAAGACTAAGAAGCCCAACTTGGTTTTTCTCTCTGAAACCAAGTGTGATAGTGTGAAAATGGAAAGAATTAAACTAAAACTGGGACTCGAGAATTGTTTCTGTGTGGACAGTAGGGGGAGTAGTGGAGGTTTGGCCCTTCTATGGGATAATCACTTGGATGCTGAGATCAAGAACTTCACTAACTGGCATATCTCAGTGTTGATAAAACTTCAAAATGAACCTACAAAATGGCAGGTAACAGGCTTCTATGGCCACCCAGTTACAGCCAAAAGACATGAAAGCTGGGAACTACTAAAGGCCCTTAAGCCAGACTCAAGCACTCCTTGGATGTGCCTTGGTGATTTCAACGAAATCACCCACCATAAGGAAAAGTATGGGGCCTCTAACAGACCATATGGGCAGATGGTGAAGTTTAGGGAGACTCTTAGTTTCTGCAACCTCTTTGACTTGGGGTTTAGTGGCAGTAGGTTCACTTGGACCAACAATAGGGAAGGCAGACATTTCACAAAGGAAAGACTCGACAGGGCCTGTGGCAATAGCAAGTGGATCAACCTATTTGGAAACTTTACTGTAACTCACTTAGATTGCTCTCAATCTGATCACAGCCCCATAATAGTCCAGAAAACAGGCCAATTCCTTTCTAGAAAGAGGAACAAAATTTTTAGATTCGAATCAGCCTGGACCAGACAGGAAATGTGTGAGGAAATCATCAAAAAAGTTTGGCAACCCTCCACCAAATCCCCTAACAACCTGATCAGCACCATAAGAGGACTTACCTGCTGTCAAAAGGAACTGAAATCATGGAGCAGTACCACCTCTAGGGGCCAAGGAACTCTCATAAAAGAGAAGAGTGAGCTACTGAACCAACTAAAGAGAGATAACAAGGGGGATTTTCAAGGGGAAATCAAACTGATCCAAAAAGAACTTAATGATCTTATGGATGCAGAAAACCTTAAATGGCAGCAAAGAGCAAAACAAGCCTGGCTAAAAGATGGGGATCGCAACACTAAGTACTTTCATAAGTGCTCTAGTCAGAGGATAAAAACAAATACAATCACCAAGATTCTCTCAGAATCAGGCCAAGAAGTCCAAAATCACACTTCTATTTGTCAAGTTTTCCAGGATTATTTTCAGTCCCTTTTCTCAACCTCTCATCCAGCAGGCACAGAAGAGTGTCTCACCCCAATGAAGCAGGTGGTAACTGAGGAGATGAATGCAAGCCTTTCTACCACTTTTACTGAAGTAGAAGTAAGGGAAGCCATCATTAGCATGAATCCTATTGGCTCCCCGGGCCCTGATGGCTTCCCTGCTGTCTTCTATCAACACTACTGGTCAACAGTTGGAAATCAAGTCTGCAAGGCCACTCTAGAAGCTCTGAATGGTGGACAATGGGAAGACAAGATCAATGAAACTTTTATAGCCTTAATTCCCAAGAAGGTGAACCCTATCTCAGCAACAGATTTCAGGCCAATAAGCCTTTGTAACGTCCTCTACAAGATCATAGCAAAGACCTTGGCAAACAGACTGAAAAGAATCCTGCCTAGCATCATATCCCCTACATAGATAGCCTTTGTACCTGGAAGACTAATCACAGACAACATAGTTGTGGCTTTTGAGGCCTTGCACACAATGAAGGCTAGATTAACAGGAAGGAGTGGGTATATGGCCCTAAAATTGGACATGAGCAAAGCTTACGATAGGATAGAATGACATTTCCTAAAATCTGTCATGATAAAAATGGGATTCTCAGCAGGTTGGATAGATTTGATAATGAAGTGTGTCACCACAGTCTCCTATTCTATCATTGTTAATGGAGAATCTCAGAATTTCTTCTATCCCTCCCGTGGCATAAGGCAAGGGGATCCTCTCTCCCCCTACCTTTTCATTCTATGCTCAGATGCCCTCAGCTGCCTCCTAAACCAAGCTGAGGAAAGGAAATTGATTTCAGGGCTGCCTATTAGGAAGAACCATCTGCATATAAACCACCTGTTTTTTGCAGATGATTCTCTTCTTTTCTGCAAAGCCAACTCCATTGAATGGAGCCAGCTCTTCCACCTCTTGGAATCTTATGAAAGGGCATCGGGTCAAAGGCTTAACAAGGAAAAGACATCAATCTTCTTCAGCAGGAATACAAGTGCACAAACCAGGGATATAGTCACAAGTATTGCTGGGATCCAGGGGACAAACTCCTATGAGAAGTATCTGGGATTACCAGCACTGTTAGGGAGGTCCAGAACCAAGTCTCTAAAGGCAATTCTTGATAGAGTGCAGGCCAAGCTAGGTAGCTGGACAACAAAGCTTCTTTCCCAAGCGGGAAAAGAGATCTTAATCAAATCAGTAATCCAGGCCATTCCAACCTACAGCATGGGTATGTTTAAGCTTCCAAAGCAACTGCTAGAGGCACTTGACAAACATGTAAGGTCCTTCTGGTGGGGTCAGCAGGCAAAGGAAAACAAGGTCCACTGGGTGGGGTGGAATCAAATGTGTAAATCCAAGAGAGCAGGTGGTCTGGGATTAAGGGATTTCGAAAATTTTAACTGTGCTCTCCTTGCAAAACAGTGTTGGAGGATCATCTCTAATCCAAGCTCACTAGCTGCCAGAGTTCTTAAGGAGAAGTACTTCAGGAAAAGTTCTTTCCTCAATGCTAAGAGAGGTCAGAACTCTTCCTTCCTGTGGCAAAGCTTCATCTCGGCAAGGCACCTCCTCCAAGAAGGTCTTATGTGGCGTATAGGAGATGGAGAAACAGTAGATATTTGGAAAGACAGGTGGCTCCCCCAGCCTTCAACTTTCAAGCCTCAAAGCTCCCTGAGATTCCTTCCTACCGACTCGAAAGTCTCCATGATGATTGATAAATCAACTCACACTTGGAATGTACCTCTGGTCAATGCCCTTCTAAGCAAATCAGAAGCTGATCTAGTCAGTAGGATCCCTCTGAGCCTATTCCCAACACCTGACAAGCTTATATGGAGGTGTACCAACTTAGGTGTGTTCACTGTAAAATCAGCATACTACTTGCAATCAGAAATAGACCAGAGGGAGAGTGGCCAAGCTTCTATGCCCATAACTGAACCTGCTCCCTGGACCAAGATATGGCAACTCAACATCCCAAATGCAGCCAAGACATTCCTATGGAGGGCCTGCCTGGATGCTATCCCAACTAAGGAAAGACTGCACAAAAGGAGGGTAACTGAGGATGCATTGTGCCCCGTGTGCAATTTACAGACAGAAACCACTGCACATGCCTTGTGGAGTTGCCCCTCAGCTCAAGATGTCTGGAATTTAAGTGTTAGAAGGATTCAGAAGGCAAGCAGACACTTCCAGTCTTTTAAACTTCTTGTGGAACACTTCATGGAGAGTTTGGCAGAAGAAGAGATCATTGAATTCACCCTCACGGCTTGGAAGATATGGAAAAGAAGAAATGACTCAGTTTTCAGAAATGTGGTGGCTCATCCAAGCTCAGTCATACAAGCAGCGAGGGGACTTATGGAAGACATTAACCAGACTACTCTACCGGAAAGGAGAGTCCCTTCTACCACCACTGAATCCACGTGTTGGGAAGCCCCTCCCCAGGATTACTTCAAGCTTAACTGGGATGCTGGACTGGACAAGGTAAATAACAAGGTGGGGGTTGGTGTAATAATCCGTGACTGGGATGGTAGAGTTAAAGCCTCCATGAGAATGATCCACAACTTGTTCCCTGATCCTCTACTTGCTGAAGCGTATGCAGTCTTCCAAGCATCAGCTTTCCTCAAGAACCTGGGCTGGCAGAACGTGATCCTAGAGGGAGACTCTTTGCAAGTTGTCAACAGCCTCAAATCATCAGTAGAAACAGACACTTATGTGGGTGTTCTCTTGAGGGACACGAAGTCAATGCTTAGCTCTTTCACCAGTTGGTCTGTTAGGCATGTTAAGAGAGCTTGTAATTCTTTAGCTCATGCTCTGTGTCGAGATGCTCTGAGCATCAGTGGTAGTATCATTTCCTTTGACACTATCCCTTTTTGTATCCAGCATTTGATATAATACAAGTCTACTTATGGTTTCAAAAAAAAAAGTATAGTGATATTTAAATTATATTAATTAAAGTGATAAATATACTATATAGCTATACATAGTATTAATTATAGTTATTAGTATAACTATATAAATTATATAATAGTATATTAGTATTAATAGTAGACTATTAGTATAAATCACTATAGCTATTGTTGAAGTATTAGTTATAGTGATTTAGTATAACTATATTAGTATAACTATAGTCTATATTAGACCATTAATATTTTTTTTATACCATATATAATTATACAATTAATTATATACAACTATTATATAAATAATATATATAAATAATTTTTTTTTTCTATTCGGTCCGGTCCGGGGTGAAAACCCCTCGGACCGGGACTGTGACGCCCCCAAATCCCCATGCACGGACACGGAGAAATTGAGACGTCCGAATGGTGACAACCCGGGTCACCACCCTAACGACGGGTGCCAAGTGTGTGCAAAAGCAACATATGTGCACGAAGAAACACGCAGCGGATAACGAAAGCCATAACTAAGTACCAGAATTTTTTCTTAACGTAATACAAGTTGTTTAAAACATACCTAAATAAAATATTACAAAACACGAACATAGTTTTAAAATCAAATATAAAGCATAACATCAGCAACCCGGCGGAGCCGCATCCTCGGGCTCAGCCTCCTCCTCCCCATCCTCAAAACCTGCACCAAAAGCTACGGAACCAAAAATGGTACCGCAGGTAAGTAAAACCCAAACACCACCAGATAAAAACACATAGAACTCAAACAACATGCATGAAGTGATGCCAATGCGCAAAATCCATAAAACATAACTTTCCACACACGCCAAAAATCCCATTTGGCCCAAAAACATATCTTTTCCAAATATCACGCCAAAAGTCACATTTGGCCTTTATCCATCTCAAACCATTATCCATTTTATCCGTATGCACCATGACCTCCCCTAGGGGTCATCCGCACACCCTGGCTCCAGTGCCACACCGCAGAGTACCACCACGCATGTGACACCTAACGAGCGATGCCCAGTTCCACGCCCCGCGTGTTCGTAGCCAAGCATCCTCTAGCCCTCGCCAGCGAAGGGCCATGGAGTCGGTGAGTAGAGCGATGCCCGGTTCCGCGCCCGGCGCGTTCGTAGCCAAGCATCCCCTAGCCCCGCTCCCGTCATCGCTCTCGAAAACTCAGGGGACGTCACTCAGTTTATTCCGCTCCCGAGTGACCAGAGGAGCTCCACCGAGATAATAACCCATCCCGGCTTGGGCTCGTGAGACACACGCACCCGAAATTCCATTTACGCCAGCAAAACATGATTTTCTCAAATAAATAAAATGCACGTGCATGCACCATGTAATGTCATATCAATGCACAAAAATAACCAACCAACATAAATCAATAAAACAAGCAACTCCGTCCTCCATCCATCCGACCCCCGAACTCCTCGGACTCAGTCCGGAATCAACCAACCAACAATAAATAATTATTGAATGAGCAATATATATTTAAATCTGAAAGTAGGGTTTGAAAAATACTTACAGCGCTATATGGTATTTTTAGAAAGCTCGCGACATTGCAAACGGCGGAGGAAAAGCAACGTAACAGTGTAATTTACACTGTTGCCGTGGGTAATAAATTACCCACTTTCGAACGAGGACAAACCAAAGCTCGGAATTGATAGGGAAGGGTCTTGAGATATTTATGAAGCTAAAGGAAACGAGTTTTGGCCGTGGGTGGTAGTGGAAACGGCGGTCGAAGGCCAAAAAGGGGCTGAACGGAGATGAGCTCGTGGGAGCTACTCCGGCAACGGATCGGGGCCAAAATTAGGTGGGTTAGGTCGGCAAGAGGTAGGGGAAGAAGCTGTGAAGAGATGGTGGCCGGAGGTGGTGCGACGGCGCCGGAATCGGTGAAAAACCGTGTGGCTTGGCGGAGCTCGTGGTGGCTAACGGTGGCTCGGATGGAGGTGAAACTTGGTGGGGATGTTCATCGGTGAGAGGGCAAGAAAACTGGGTGGGTGGTGTAGGCCACGCCACCGGCGAGCGGCGGTTCTGGGCCGCGAAAGCAACCGGCAACAGGGGCAAAAACAGAGCAGGTGCAGCGACTTCCGGCGGCTCTCGAAGGCTAACGGCTGGTCCGATGGCTCTAAAAATTGGTGGGGATGATCTCTGGTGGAAGGGGAAGATAATGGTGGTGACGGTGCACCAAACGGTGGCCGGACGGCGGAGAACTGGGTGGTCGAAGGGGAGGCGACGGGAAGGAGAAAAGAGAGGAGCTGCGCACGGGGAGAGGGGGAAAACGGGAAGAAAAGAAGAAGAAAAAAAAAAAAAAAAAAAAGAAAAGAAGAAAAGGAAAGGAAAAAGGGAAAAAGAAAAAGAAATGAAAAGAAATGAGGTCCAATCCTCACCTCTGGAGTCCAACAACTGATCCAACGAAAATAAGTTTAAAAGGAATAAAACTATGAAAATATTTTAAACACAACGTAAAGCTAAAATATAATAATTAGCTAGTAAAAACAAACTATTTAATTTTAAATCCAAAGACAAGCTAAAATAAATTAAACAGCAATTTAAATTCAACAGCAATTAAAATCCAATTAAAATCCGATAATTTAAAATAAAAGAACTATTATATTAATTAAATTAAAACATTCCTTCAGTGAAAATACACGTAAAAACGGGGTGTCACAGGGACCGGACCGAATCCTTTCGGTCCCTTAAAAAGTGGACCGGACCGGACCGGTCCCAATTCGGTCCGGTCCGGTCCGGTCCAAACAGTACCGGTCCGGTCGGTTTTGCCGGTTCGGACTGGCCGATGCTCACCCCTACATGTCATGCACATGTGAATGATGATAATCAATCAGCTTTCAAAATTTTCAAATTTAATTTTCAAAATATTCATGCACATGTAGAAAATGTATTTTAATGATTTATGATAAAATATTAATTTTGACCCTTAATCCTAATTTTAAATTTTTTAAGAGATTTACAATATTACTCTATGAGTTTTAATGTGAGATTGTTCACTTCTTGCTCATAGTTGGTTCCTTGATGTGCTTGACTCCATTGCATAGACAACTTGAACTTGATACTTCTTTATTCTTTGAATTTATTTATTATCATCAAAATCTATGTGTAGATATATAATTACACGAAACTTGAAACTTTGGGTTCAACAATCTCCCACTTTTTGATGATGATAAATACTTGGTAAAACCTAAACCCTATATTAATATTTAAGCTCTCCATGAGAATGTGTGTTGGTTTTTCAAGCAAAAGTATAAATATAATTCCAAACATATATAACAAGTTTAGTAATTCAGACAATGTTAATATTCTAGTATAAAACTTCTCCCCCTTTTGGTATCATTAAAAAGAATCTGCAGCAAGTAAATGGACTAAAGAAAATAGTGTGGTAGTAGAAATTATAAATAGTTAAAAAATTAGAGTAGTCTGTGACCTGACAAGTGTTGCAAAGCCTTGAGGCATAATTCCATGAATTTAGTGTGACTGAAGATTTAAACAATCGCTTGATGTTGTTGACAAACAAGATTAAGAGTTCTGAGTTTCTATAAAAAAAAAATGATTATTTTCACCCATCAGATATAAAAAAAATCACATTGCTTCTTGACCTGGGTTTTGTTTTTCCATAACGATAATATAGCCGATTAATTCTCTTCCATTAATATTCCAGACTTGAATCAGGAATCATTTACGTATCAACTACCAATTATCTCTCCTAAGGTCGTCAATACCATAATAGGAGCAGAGATCTGTTTTTCTGGTATAGTTGATTATAAGATTGTTACAGAATCAAGAATGCTCAGTACTCAATATGCTGCCTCTGTTACAACCATGTCTCGAAGATTAATGGCGAGGGTGAGTGAGGTTGATCATCTTAACGATTAAATATCTGAGTTACAACAGAAGCTTGCTAATAAGGATAGAGAGAATAACATGCTAAAACAAGAAAACAAAGAATTGAAAAAATTTATAAACTGGTATGCTTATGATCTGCAATCACGAATGGAGGAGCTGGAACAAGTGAGAGTTCAGATACAAGGTCAACATTGGCAAATAATAGCAGAGGTTCATCGTTTACGAGAAAAATAGGGACAGCTTGCTGTTAATCTCTCTAGTTTAGGAAGAAAACTTTTGATATTATGTGTCTAGCATATCTTGTATTTTTTTTTTTTTACTAAATAAGATTTGAAGAGATGATAGCTTGTCTTATTTTTTATACCATCTTTATAAAATAAGTCTTAAAGTTCATCCAATTCGCATCAAATCTTCTTTCGTCTCTATAAATCATTTGCATTCCTTTAACATTTTCGCTTTAAGTTTTCAATTTTTTTCTCAATGGCTCATTCTTCCAACATTCTTCTAGATTCATCCATGAGATATTCTACAACTAAATCTCTCATCCTTTCTACAGCTGTCGTTGGTACTATGCTGCAGCAAGAAAATAATAATTTAGCTAATAAGTCAGACTCTTATACTATCTACGACTTGGTGAGTCTTTGGACTCACTACTCATCCTTTATAGTTGTTTTTCTCAGTGGCTACAAGTTAGAAACCATGAGGTTAAAAAGTTTAATGAACAAATTATTGTACTTCAACGAATTGTTCAAGAATCTCACACAAGGAAATGAATCATTCATCAAAAGAATAAATAGTTGAAATCCTTATTAGACACTTCATTCCACTTGCCAGTTCCTATGGATAGGGATGACATGATATTGTACAAAAATAATGAACATCTCAAACATGAGGCTAAGAACCTCAAGTTTATATAAAAATATTTATAAAAAAACTCTATATCTATTTTTATTGACTCTGGTCTATCTTTTAAAAGATATTCATAGCATGTATCATACCTATTTCTCTTCTAATAATGCATAGTCTATCTTCTAGCAAAGGTTTTGTGAAAATATCTGCTAACTGATAGTGTGTGCTTGTGAACTCTAGTACTATATTGCCCTTCTGCGCATGAGTTTGAAGAAAATGATATATAATTTCAATATGCTTAGTTATAAAATGTTGTATTGAGTTTTTTGAAAGATTTATTGTACTTATATTATTACATTTGATTATAATGTGATTATACATGAGTTTAAAATTTTCAAGTTGTTGCTTCATGTAAAGAATTTGAGCACAACAACTACCCGCAGTAACATATTATGCTTCAGTAGTAGATAATGCAACAGAATTTTACTTCTCACTAAACTATGAAACAAGTGCATGACTTAAGAAATGACATGTTCTACTAGTGCTTTTTCGATCAACTTTACAACCAGTATAATCTGTATCTATGTAACTGATTAGATCGCAAGATGTGTGCTTAGAATATCATAACCTTAGGTCAATTATACCACTAAGATATCTAAGAATGCGCTTAATTGTAATCAAATGAGATTCTTTTAAATATGATTGAAAGCGTGCACATAAGTATACACTAAACATAATATCTGGTTTATTGGTTGTCAAATATAATAAGCTACTAATTATATCTCGATATACCTTCAAATCAACTGGCTTACCCGTTTTATCCTTATTAAATTTAGTGGATGGACTCATTGGTGTTTCAATTAACTTAAAACCTTCCATTCTAAAATTTTTGAGTAATTCTTTAATATATTTTGACTAATTGATGAATGTTTCACTTTTTATTTGCTTGATTTGCAATCCGAGAAAGAATGTAAGTTCTCTCATCATACTCATTTCAAATTTTTCACGCATACTCTTAACAAAAACTTGGTACATATTTTCATTAGTAGTACCAAATATTATATCATCAACATAAATCTGAATAAAAAAATATCGTCATTTTTGTGTTTAATAAAAAGAGTTGTGTTGATTTTTCTTTTTGAAAAATATTTTTCAATTAAGAAACCATTAAATCTCTCTCACCAAGCTCTAAGAGATTGTTTGAGTCCATATAATGCTTTCGTGATTTTGAAATATGATTTGGAGAGATATGATTTTCCAAACCTAGAGGTTACTCAACATATACCTCTTCATTTATAAAACCATTTAAGAAAGCACTTTTAACATCCATTTGAAAAAATTTGAAATCTTTATAACAAACATATGCAAGTAGCATCCGAATAACTTCTAATTTTACGACTGGTACATATGTCTCATCATAATCGATTCATTCTTTTTGATTGAAATCTTGGTCTACAAGCCGAGTCTTATTTTTAGTAATGACTCCGGACTCATATTTCTTATCTCCAAAAACCCATTTTGTTCCAATAATAGTATGATTTTTAGGTTTAGGAACAAGTGTCAAAATCTCATTTCTTTAAAATTTATTCAACTCTTCTTGCATAATTAGAATTCAAGATTCATCAAGAAGTGTTTCATCAATATTTTTGAGTTCAATCAGAGATAGAAAAGTAGTATAATTGTAAATATTTCTAAGAGATTATCGAGTACTTACACCTTGTAAAGGTTCTCCTAGAATTTGTTCAACTGGATGACCTTTTACAAATTTCTACTGTTTGGTTGCATCTTGTATTAAATTTTGATGATCTTTCCTGATGTCTCCATATTGGACTTCCTCTATTGTATTCTTTTTATTGAGATTGAGACTTTCCGTGTTATTTATACCTCATGTTTCTTCATCAACAGATTTCTTGAAGAGTATAGAATTAGATTCATTAAATACTACATGCATAGATTCTTTTATAGTTAAAATTAAGGTTGTAAATGAACCAGTCTGTTCGATAGCCTGCTCTGTAACAGCCCGCTAGAAATTCAATTGTGGAATTTCTATTGACTTTAAAAATATCGTAAAAACTCCGTAAGTTTACACGAATCGACTAATCACATAGGTTTTAGCCTGTCAACATAGTTAGTGTTCTCACTCACTATGGTGCCAGAAATGCGATTTTAATTATTTGAAATATTTAGAAGTGTCAGAATACATTATAGTCTACACCACTAGGCTTAATTGAATATTTAGGATTTTTCAGTACTAAGTTTATTACGTTTATTTTTGGAGTGAATAGTAACCTCGGTAAATGTACTAAGCGCAGTGTTTTCAAAATCACAGTGTGTAATGTCCAAATTAGGTTAGCGAAATTTTATTTGGACACTTGGCAAGATTTTAACCACACATAATGAATAGTATTAGATACTTGGCACAAAGAGAAACCATTAGATGGAATTGTGAAGGAAATCAAGGTGTGAGATCATGACACCTAAGCAAAATCTTTTTCATCTGATCAACCAAATTGAGGCCCACTAAGGCCCACGAATTTGGCCACCTTGGCAAGGCTTCAGAGAAGTTTCCTTCCCCACTTGGCAGATCATTCATTGCCTCAAGATGCACTCAATAGTATGGAGGAACCCACCCCATCAAGCACCATGCCCCATAGCTTTTGTCCTTTGCCCCCCACTATCCTTCACTTCATGTCACACGTATACCTCCACTCAATGATCATTAAGGTCCAAATAATCCCCCTACAGAAGTCTTGAGTCGTGCAGACACACTTACTTCACTTTAATCATTTCTTCACCCGTTCTTAGAGAGAAACTCAAAATAGCTCTCTTGGGCAGATTTCTGGGTCTTTTTGCATAGAGATTTTCAATCCTTTGTAAATATTTTCACATGATAACTCATTCATAAAAGTTGTTCCTCTTTGTGTCTAGTTTCCGTAGATTTATTTTTTGTATCATTCCATGGTCATTTGGTCAATCAAAAGTATTTTTAACCATGGAAAGGTCATTCTAGGCGTGAATCTAGAGAGTATGTTATGTTTTGGAGTTTTTGACCAATCTAATGGACATATCTTGGTCCGAAAATTTTATGGAGTGTTCTTAGCATGTGTTTAAGAGTTTTCATTGAGGTTTTGCTGCATGACCAAAGCTTTTGATGATAGATTTTTCTTAGATCTAGAAACTTGAAAACTGGAAGTGGCAAAACAGTTTTTATTTGGAGAAAGTTTGAATATTTCGAGGTTTGATCTTACTCTAAAGGCTTTGATATTTTTATATGATGATCCTAAGTCTCTTATTTTCATGTTAGAATGTTATTTTGGATATATTTATTATTATTTTCAAATATATGATTTTTCTATGCAAGAGGATTTCGGTTAGGCCTAAGATTTGATGTTTTTGGATTAGATCCATGTTTATTTTTTTTCTAGCTATGTGATTTTAAGTTTGATGTTGGATCCTATTTAAGACACATCATTAAACCATGTGATGCTTTATTTCGAAGATCTCACCTTCTTGAACCATTGATCAAGAGATTTATCAAAACTAGTTGAGGAAAAAGTTTCTGTTTTTGGACTAAGTGTAAAACCAAAAACTCCAAGTGTTATTTTGTGATTTTGGTGACTTTAGTTTGATGATTTAAAGTATGGTTGATGTTAGGATGATGTTATGAATATGTTAGAAGTAAGATTTGATTTTTGAAATTCTTGGAGATGTTTTGATTTAAGATCAAAACTTGTGATTCAAGTGCTTGGATCTTTTTTACAAAAAAGTTTGGTGTTGATTATTAGCTTTTTCTAAATGGATGTTTTAAGTATGGTTTTGAACTTAAGATTGGAAGATGTTTGTTGCAAAATTTTGGTTTAAACATGAGTTTTGAAGTTGGAAGGGATTGCAACAAAAATCAAGAGAAATGACCTATGGATGTTTCGGCCATAGTGTGTTTTCCATAGTTGTGTTTTGTTTTAAATTTTTCTGAGTTGATATTTAAGTTTAGGATAAAATTTACATGAGGAATGTAAATTTTAGAAACTTTTGGAATTAGTATGCAAAATCCTTAAGTTATGGGTAAAACGGTCATTTTCCCACATGTAGAGAGTAAAATGAAAATTTTACTCTTTAAGTTAGTATTTTCCATATTTTAAATTATTAGTGATTTAGTTCTAATTTTTAGAATCACTAATTACAGTTCCTCGTGATCGCACTTGAAGTTTTATAAGAAACGCAGAGATCGAGGTAAGTTAGCTTTTAACTTACTAGCAGTTTACTGTGTATGTGTGCTAAGTAAAGGAACTACTGTGTATGTATGTGTGTTATCATATATGTTGTCCAAATGACTAACACAAGAGGGGGGGTGAATTGAGTTGTATTAAAAAAAAATAACAATTATAAATCAAATATATAATATAAAATATAAACAAAATATGAAATAACAATAAATATAAAGAGTAAGGGTAAGAGAGAAGCAAACTCAGTATGTTAACGAGATTCGGCCCCACTGCCTACGTCCTCGCCTCAAGCTACCCCTTGAGGATTCCCAAATTCACTATTCAACCTCCTTCAGGTGGAGATAGAAACCTATTACACCTTTGAACAACACCGCTACAAAGGATCCGTGTAGAACACCCTCTACACTTGCAATCACCTTACAAGTGGTGATTCAACTATTCCCTGTATAGAATACTTTCTACACGTACAAGGGTTATACACATCCTTTTTCTGATACAAAAGCTGATAGTGGGTAGGTTATAAGAAAACACTCCTCAATGAGTGAAATAAGAACAATACAGCACAAACTATATCTCTCAAAATAAATAAGGATTAAGGCTCAATGCTTAGAGAAGAGAGAATGAAAGCTTTGAATGAATGTTGTATGCTCTGGATGTTGTAAATGTGAAGCTCTCAAATGATCTACTTATAGGCATATGAGACTTCATATTCAAATTTAAAAAGATTCACATGTCAAAGACAACATCATTCACTTTTTCAAAAAATTCAAATAAAATGTTCTTTTTTTTCAATTGTCAAAGACAACATCATTCACTTTTTCAAAAAAATCAAACATAATCTTTTACTTTTGGCATATGACAAAATGAGCACACTTTCCTTTTCAAAAAATTCAAACCTAATCTTTTACTTTTTGCATATGACAAAATGAGCACACTTTACTTTTCAAATTTTTCAAACAAAATCATCTACCTTTTGTATAAGTCTAAAAAAGCATCAATCACTTTTGAAAATATTCAAATAAAACATGCACATGTAAAAGATGACAATCAATCATCTTTAATATTTTCAAAGTTCAACCCTTTAATCAAGGCATGCACATGCAAAAGATGACAATCAATCATCTTTCAAAATTTTCAAAATTAATTTTCAAAAATATTCATGCACATGTGGAAAATGTATTTTAATGCTTTATGATAAAATATTAATTTTGAGCATTAATCCTAATTTCAAATTTTAAGAGATTTACAATATTACTCTATGACTTTAATGTGAACTTGTTTCCTTCTTGCTCATGCTTGGTTCTTTGATGTGCTTGATTCCATTGTGTGAACAACTTGAGCTTGAAACTCCTTTATTCTTTGAATTCATTTGTTATCATCAAAATCCATGTGTAGATTTATAATCACATGAAACTTGAAACCTTGGGTTCAACAATCCCCCCCTTTTTGATGATGACAAATACTTGATAGAATTTGAAACCTGTATTAATACTTAAGCTCCCCCTGAAAATATGCGTTAGTTTTTCAAGCAAAAGTATAAATATAATTCCAAGCATATATAACAAGTTTAGCAATTTAAACAGTGTTAATGTTCTAGTCTAACACTTCTCCCCCTTTTGGCATCATTAAAAAGGATCCGCAACAAGTAAATAGACTGAAGAAAACGGTGCGTTAGTAGACACTATAGATAGTTGAAAAATGGAGCCGTCCGTGACCCGACAAGTGCTGCAAAGCCTCGAGGCCTAACTCTATGAATTTAATAAGGCTGAAGATTTAAACAATCGCCTGATGTTGTTGACAAACGGGATTGAAGGCTCCGAGTTTCTATAAAAAAATCATCATTTTCATCTATCGGATGCCAAAAAAATAATCGCTTCTTGACCTGAGTTCTGTTTTTCCACAACGATAGAATGGCTGAGCAATTCTCTTCCACTAATGTTCCAGACTTGAATCAGGAACCCTTGACGCATCAATCATCAATCTTCTCTCCTGAGGCTGTCAATACCATGATAGGAGCAGTGAACCGTTTTTCTAGTAAGGCTGATTCTGAGATTATTGCAGAATCAAGAATGCTCTGTAGTCAATATGCTGCCTCTGTTATGATCATGTCTCAGAGGTTAATGGCGAGAGTGAGTGAGATTGATCATCTTAACATGCAAATATTTGAGTTACGACAGAAGCTTGCTAATAAGGATAGTGAGAATAAAAGGCTAAAGCAAGAAAATCAAGAGTTGAAAAAATTTGCAGATTGGTATGCTCATGATCTGCAACCACGAATAGAGAAGCTGGAACGAGAAAGGGTTCAGATACAAGGTCAACATCGGCAGATAACAGCAGAGGTTCATCGTTTACTAGAAAAATAGGGACAATCTACTGTTAATCTCGCTGGCTTAGTAAGAAAACTTTTTACAATGTGTGTCCAGCATATCTTGTATTTCTTTTGACTAAATAAGATTTGAAAAGAAAATAGTTTGTCTTATTCTTTATGCTATCTCTATAAAATCAGTCCTGAAGTTCATCCAATCCGCATCAAGTTTTCATCTCATCTCTATAACTCATCTGCATTCCTTCAGCATTCTCGTTTTAAGCATTCTATTCTTTTCTCAATGGCTCATTCTTCTAACATTTCTCTAGATCCATCCATGAGGCATTCTGCATCTCAACCTCCTGTCCTTTCCGCAGCTGCCATTGGTGCCATGTTGCAGCAAGAAAATAATAATCTGACTAATAAGTCAGATTCTGATGCTATTTATGACTTGGTGAGTCTTGGGACTCGCTACTCTTCCTCTATTGTTGCTTTTTCTCAGCGGCTACAAGTCAAAAATCATGAAGCTGAAAAGCTCAAAGAACAAATTGTTGTACTTCAACGAATTGTTCAAGAGTCTCACACAAGGGAAGGAATCATTCGGTAGAAGAATAAACAGTTGAAATCTTTATTAGATTCTTCATTCCGCTTGCCGGTTCCCATGGATAAGAATGACATGATATTGTATGAAGAGAATGAGCGTCTCAAACATGAGGCTAAGAATCTCAAGTTTATGTAAAAGTATTTAAAAAATCTATCTATATTTTTATTGACTCTAGTCTATCTTTTAAGAGATATTCATAGCATGCATCATACATATTTCTCTTCTGATCATACATAATCTATCTTCTGGTAAAGGTTTTGTAAAAATATCTGCTAACTGATCGTGTGTGTTTGTGAACTCTAATATTATATCGCCTTTCTGCACATGATCTCGAAGAAAATGATACCTTATTTCAATATGCTTAGTTCTAGAATGTTGTATTGGGTTCTTTGAAAGATTTATAGCACTTGTATTATCACATTTGATTGGAATGTGATTATACTTGAGTTTAAAATCTTCAAGTTGTTGCTTCATGTAGAGAACTTGAGCACAACAACTACCCGCAGCAACATATTCTGCCTCAGCAGTAGATAGTGCAACAGAATTTTGTTTTTTACTAAACCAGGAAACTAATGCATGACCTAAGAAATGGCATGCTCCACTAGTGCTTTTTCGATCTATTTTACAGCCAGCATAATCTGCATCTGTGTAGCTGATTAGATTGAAAGATGTATGCTTAGGGTACCATAATCCTAAGTTAATTGTACAACTAAGATATCTAAGAATGCGCTTAACTGCAATTAAATGTGATTCTTTTGGAGATGATTGAAAGCGTGCACATAAGCACACACTAAACATAATATCTGGTCTACTAGCTGTTAAATATAATAAGCTACCAATCATACCTCGATATATCTTCGAGTCAACTGGCTTACCGGATTCATCTTTATCAAGTTTAGTTGATGGGCTCATTGGTGTTCCAATTTCCTTAGCATTTTCCATCCCAAACTTCTTCAGTAATTCCTTAATATATTTTGATTGATTGATGAATGTCCCACTTTTTGCTTGCTTAATTTACAATCCGAGAAAGAATGTAAGTTCTCCCATCATGCTCATCTCAAATTCTTCCTGCATAGTCTTAGCAAAAACTTGACACATATTTTCATTAGTAGCACCGAAAATTATATCATTAACATAAATCTGAATCAAAAGAATATCATCATTTTCATATTTAATGAAAAGAGTTGTGTCGATTTTTCCTCTTGAAAAACCTTTTTCAATCAAGAAACCACTGAGTCTCTCGTACCAAGCTCTAGGAGCTTGTTTAAGTCCATAAAGTGCTTTTGTGAGTTTGAAAACATGATTTGGGGAAATATGATTTTCAAAACCTGGAGGTTGCTCAACATATACCTCTTCATTTATAAAACCATTTAAGAAAGCACTTTTAACATCCATTTGAAAAAGTTTGAAATCTTTATAACAAGCATATGCAAGTAGCATTCGGATAGCTTCTAATCTTGCGACAGGTGCATATGTCTCATCATAATCGATTCCTTCTTCTTGATTAAAACCTTGGGCTACAAGTCGAGCCTTATTTCTAGTAATGACTCCGGACTCATCTTTCTTGTTTCTAAAAACCCATTTTGTTCCAATAATAGTATGATTTTTGGGTCTAGGAACAAGTGTCCAAACATCATTTCTTTCAAATTGATTCAACTCTTCTTGCATAGTTAGAATCCAAGATTCATCAAGAAGTGCGTCATCAATATTTTGGGTTCAATTTGAGATAGAAAAGCAGTATGATTGCAAATATTTCTAAGAGATGATCGAGTACTTACACCTTGTGAAGGTTCTCCCAAAATTTGTTCCACTGGATGATCTTTCACAAATTTCCACTGTTTGGTTGCATCTTGTATTAAATTTTGATGATCTTTCCTGATGGCTCCATGTTGAACTTCCTCTATTGTTTTCTCTTTGTTGAGATTGAGACTTTCCGTATTATTTATACCTCCTGTTTCTTCATCAATAGATTTCTTGGAGAGTGGAGAATTAGATTCATCAAATACTACATGCATAGATTCTTGTACAGTCAAAGTCTTTTTATTGAATACTCTATAAGCTTTACTATTAGTAGAATACCCGAGAAAGATACCTTTATCAGATTTTGCATCAAACTTGCCTAAATTATCCCTGTCATTCAAAATAAAACATTTGCATCCAAATACATGAAAGTAACCAATGTTGGACTTTTTCTCATTCCAAAGCTCATATGGGGTTTTATCTAACTTAGACCTTAGCATAACTCTATTTATAACATAACATGCAATACTTACCGCTTCGACCCAAAAATAATTAGGCAAGTTGTTCTCATTGAGCATTGTTCTTGCCATCTCTTGAAGAGATCTATTTTTCCTCTCTACTACCCCATTTTAATGAGGAGTTCGAGGAGCAGAAAAATTATGCACAAAACCATTTTTATCACAAAAAGTTTCAATATTTTTATTAACAAACTCTTTTCCCCTATCACTTCGGATACTTGAAATAATATAGCCCTTTTCATTTTGAATTCTCTTGCATAACTTGGTAAAGGCATTATGTGCCTCATCTTTATGAGCAAGAAAGATGACCCAAGTATATCTAGAGAAATCATCAACAATAACAAATGCATAATATTTTCCTCCTAGACTTGCAACTCTATTTGGTCCAAAAAGATCCATGTGTATCAGTTGCAATGGTCTAGTAGTGGAAATATGTTTAAAAGAAGTTTTTGTTTGTTTACCAAATTGACATGCATTACAAATTTTGTCTTTAAGAAAATTTGTTTTTGGTAAACCTCTCACAAGATCATTTTTTGAAAGTTTGGAAATAAGTTCCATGTTGGCATGACCTAATCTTCTATGCCATAACCAACTAGTTTCATTTTGAGCTGAAAAGCAAATAGCATCTTGTGAGGTAATTTCTTCAAAATCAATTGTATAAACATTATTGTTTCTAAAAGCAATAAAACAAATATTACAATCATGATCATTCAAAATAATGCACTTATCCATTTTGAAAGTAACTGTAAATCCTTTATCACATAATTGACTTATGCTCAAAAGATTATATTTTAGACCTTCAACAAGTAGAACATCTTCAATTATGAGAGAAGATTCATTACCAATTTTACCTATTCCCACGATCTTCCCTCTCGAGTTGTCTCCAAACGTCACGTGTCCTTCTTCTTTAGATCTAAGATCAAAGAACTTAGTCTTGTCTCCCGTCATGTGTCTTGAACATCCACTATCTAAAAACCATTTGTTTTTACTTGTGGAAGACTTCATGCATACCTATAAAAACAATTAAAATGATTTTTCTTAGTACCCAAGTTCTTTGGGTCCTTTATTTATTAGTATTAGAAGAAACAAGATTTTTAGGTACCCATATGGCCCTAATAGTCATTGTATGATTTCTTCTAATAGGACAAGTATGATAATTATGACCATTTCTATTACAAAAATTGCAAATAGCATGTGACATATATGAAAAACTTGAATGATTATAATAATATCCTTTTTTGACAAAATTATTTTTATGAAAAGAATTTTGAATATTAGTCTTTGATGTAGAATGATTATCAAAGAAATTTTTATAAGCTTTGTATTTTTGTTTTGGCATATATCCCAAACCTGCCTTGTCAAAAACACATCTTTGACTACCAAGAAGTTTTTCAAAATTTCTTTTTCCATTCGTAAAGTTTTCAACAATATTTTCTAAATCGGTTTTCTTTTTATTCAATTCAAGATTTTCATCTTGCAAAATAATACTTTCTTTTCTTAAAATTTCAATTTCGTTTGTTAAAGAAGAATTTTTCTTTTTCAAAACAGTATACTTGATACCCAATTTTTCAAATTCCTCATATACCTCTTCTAAAACATTTTGCAATTCTTCATATGAAGGATCTTCAATATTATCAAGATTTATTACCTCAATGTCATCTTTAGCCATAAGACAAGGATTTGCTGATTCTTCATTGCTTGCTTCACTATCTGAGCTACTTGAATCATCATCCCATGTAGCTTTTATTGCTTTCTTGCCTTTGTTTCAATCTTTCTTTAGCAGAGGACAATCTGGTTTGATAGGACCAGGTTTATTGCATTTATAACAAATTAAAGTGTCATTTTTACCTGAATCTTTCTTGGAAAACTTTTTGAAGGATTTCCTCGGAGGAGTTCTATTTTTCTTCAAGAACCTCTGAATTCTTCTTGTTATCATCGCAAATTCTTCATCTTTATCTTCATTTTCCTCATCTTCATCACTTTCACTTTCATGAGGAACAGCTTTAAGTGCTAAGCTCTTCTTTGGCTTTCCTTCTTCTTCTCCTCTTTTCAATGTGTACTCATGGGTGATAAGTGACCCGATGAGTTCATTGACTTCGAGCTTCTTGAGGTCTCTAACTTCAAGAATCGCTGTAACTTTTAATTCCCAACGTTTTGGTAAAGAGTTGAGAATTTTTCTTACTATCTCCACCTTGGAATAAACTTTACCAAGAGCTGTCAAGCTGTTTATGATGTTAGTAAAATGAGTGTGCATACTAGAAATTGATTCATCATCATTCATCTTAAACATTTCATATTCATGAGTAAGAATATAAATTTTTGATTCCTTAACTTGCGAAGTTCCTTCATAAGTTATTTCCAAATTATCCCAAATTTCCTTTGCCGTAGAGCAATTCATTATTCTATTAAACTCATTTCCATTAAGAGCATTATATAATAAATTCATAGCAGTTAAATTTAAAGTATAAAGTCTATCGTCTTCACGATCAAACTCTTCTTCTTCCTTTTTGACCTTTACTCCATCAACCACTTTTGTTAGAATATAAGGTCCATTTACAATACATTTCCAGATTTCTCTACCTTGAGCTTGAAGAAATATTCTCATTCTAACTTTCCAGAATGAGTAATTATCTCCACAAAAGAGTGGAGGCCGACTGCTAGATTGACCTTCACCAAATGAAGCTGCAATGTTAGCCATAAGATCTTAACTCAAAAGATAGTTAATCTTATAATAGAGTTCTTAGCTCTGATACCAATTGTTACTGATCATAGGCCGCACCTATGTCACCCAACAATTGTACCTACCAGACTAGCCGGCCACCATCTCTACCGGTGCACCGTCACTCATGGTCGGAGAGTCTTGCTTCGGTGACACAGTCACAAGCGAGAGTTCCCATGAGTGATCTACCTGTATGAACAGTATAGGTCAACTAGCTCTGATACCAATTGTTACTGATCATAGGCCGCACCTATGTCACCTAACAATTGTACCTACCAGACTAGCCGGCCACTGTCTCTACCGGTGCACCGTCACTCATGGTCGGAGAGTCTTGCTTCAGTGACACAGTCACAAGCGAGAGTTCTCATGAGTGATCTGCCTGTATGAACAGTACAGGTCAACTAGCTCTGATACCAATTGTTGCCCAGATGACTAACACAAGAGGGGGGTGAATTGAGTTGTATTAAAAAAAATAACAATTATAAATCAAATATATAATATAAAATATAAACAAAATATGAAATAACAATAAATATAAAGAGTAAGGGTAAGAGAGAAGCAAACTCAGTATGTTAACGAGGTTCGGCCCCACTGCCTACGTCATCGCCTCAAGCTACCCCTTGAGGATTCCCAAATTCACTATTCAACCTCCTTCAGGTGGAGATAGAAACCTATTACACCTTTGAACAACACCGCTACAAAGGATCCGTGTAGAACACCCTCTACACTTGCAATCACCTTACAAGTGGTGATTCAACTATTCCCCGTATAGAATACTTTCTACACGTACAAGGGTTATACACACCCCTTTTCTGATACAAAAGCTGATAGTGGGTAGGTTATAAGAAAACACTCCTCAATGAGTGAAATAAGAACAATACAGTACAAACTATATCTCTCAAAATGAATAAGGATTAAGGCTCAATGCTTAGAGAAGAGAGAATGAAAGCTTTGAATGAATGTTGTATGCTCTGGATGTTGTAAATGTGAAGCTCTCAAATGATCTACTTATAGGCATATGAGACTTCATATTCAAATTTAAAAAGATTCACATGTCAAAGACAACATCATTCACTTTTTCAAAAAATTCAAATAAAAGGTTCTTCTTTTTCAATTGTCAAAGACAACATCATTCACTTTTTCAAAAAAATCAAACATAATCTTTTACTTTTGGCATATGACAAAATGAGCACACTTTCCTTTTCAAAAAATTCAAACCTAATCTTTTACTTTTTGCATATGACAAAATGAGCACACTTTACTTTTCAAATTTTTCAAACAAAATCATCTACCTTTTGTATAAGTCTAAAAAAGCATCAATCACTTTTGAAAATATTCAAATAAAACATGCACATGTGAAAGATGACAATCAATCATCTTTAATATTTTCAAAGTTCAACCCTTTAATCAAGGCATGCACATGCAAAAGATGACAATCAATCATCTTTCAAAATTTTCAAATTTAATTTTCAAAAATATTCATGCACATGTGGAAAATGTATTTTAATGCTTTATGATAAAATATTAATTTTGAGCATTAATCCTAATTTCGAATTTTAAGAGATTTACAATATTACTCTATGACTTTAATGTGAACTTGTTTCCTTCTTGCTCATGCTTGGTTCTTTGATGTGCTTAATTCCATTGTGTGAACAACTTGAGCTTGAAACTCCTTTATTCTTTGAATTCATTTGTTATCATCAAAATCCATGTGTAGATTTATAATCATATGAAACTTGAAACCTTGGATTCAACAATATATGTCATGCCATGTCAAGTTATCACGTAATTGTCTATTATACAGAATTTATTTGGTCATCAATTTTTATTTGTTACATAATATATTCTGTTATGTATTATTGTACATTACAAGTACGTCATGCTAAGTATGTCATCTATTATATGTATGTCAAGTAATGTAATATTCACTGTTGCAAGTATGTCATGTTAAATATGTTATCTATTATATATTATGTCATGTTACGAAATGTTTCTATCTCAAGTTGGTCATGTATTTCAAGTTATGTTCAAGTCACGTTATGTTACTTCAGGGTTTCAGTCCTTTCGTATTCCAGTCACGTTTCATATTGAGTGTGTAGAATACATGGGGCCACAACAACTGTGGAGTATGTATTTACACGTAGAATACATGGGGCCACAACAACTGTGGAGTATGTATTTACACGTAGAATACATGGGGCTACAACAACTATGGAGTATGTATTTTTCATGTTAAGTCAAGTTTGTGTAGAATACATGGGGCCACAACAACTGTGGAGTATGTATTTTTCATGTTAAGTCAAGTTTCAGAACAAGTACATGATAAGTCAAGTTTCATATCACGTTCATGTTAAGTCAAGTTTCAGAGTAAATTCATGCTAAGTTAAGTTTCAGATCAAGTTCATGTCAATTCAAGTTCAGTTCATATTTCAATTTAAGTTATGTCAATTATGCTATGTTGTACGCCAAGTTATGCTTTAATTACTTATGAATTTGATTATGCAATTATGCTTTTACTGTCATCCATACATCATTAGCTTGTGTGGAAGTTTTTGTTAACTTGCTGAGATTTGTAATCAAATCTCACTGTGGTAGTCTCAACTACCATTCCTCCCGAATGGTAGATCTTGTTACAGGACTTGAAGGAGAATAAGAAGCTGACCAACTAGACACAGTTGACTGAGCGACGATGCGACGTCAATGTTAATATAGTAGTTAAAGTAAATTACTACTTGTACTATGGAGTTGCATCTCCAGTACTTTTTGGATCATAAGCATTTTGGACTAGTGTTATGATCTTAGTTGTTCAATGGGTTTTTATATATGAAGAATGTTTTAAGCATTTGGGATATTTTCAATTTAGTGCATAGTATTGCTAAAGAAAAAAATTTATCCGCTGCGAATATTGCATAATGTTAGATGCATGTTAGGAACATTGCATCATATATGTCATGAACGGAGGCAGGTAACCTTGTGTTGCATGTCTCGACGCTTCAAATATCCGTCCGATCCCAAACGGAATTTGGGGGGTCACATGCTCGGTACTTGCTCTCAGTTAAACTCAAATCGAACTCGACTCGTAAAAAAAAAACTCGTTCGTGAAAGCAGATAACTTGATTTGTAAATGACACATATCCGACAAAACTCGATTTGACTCGGTTAAGATTCGTTTAGACTCGCTCGTTTATGCTCGAATTGACTCGATTAAAACTCATTTATATATTAATATATATATATACACACTTATGTATATATATACATGTATATATGTATTAGCTAATAATATAAGCATTTTTACCTGAATCTTTCTTAGAAAACATTTGAAGGATTTCCTTGGATGAGCTTTATTTTTCTTTAAAAACTTCTTAATTCTTCTTGTTATCATCACAACTTCTTCATCTTTATCGTCACTTTCCTTAACTTCATCACTTTCACTTTCATGAGCAATAGCTTTAAGTGCCAAGCACTTCTCTGGTTTTCCTTTTTCTTTTCCTCTTTTCAATGTGTACTCAAAGGGTTTGACCAAGGAGCGGGGTTGATTATCATGACACATTCTCACCAGTTATAAAACCAATTACCATCCGGTTGGTTTTATCATTAGCAGTAACCTTTAATTGGCCAATCCACCAATTCGATGTGTCAAATTCTTTCCTCCATGGTATTCTTGATAAAGAAATGTATATGGAGCAGCCTAGAGGATTAAGATTTATTGATGAATCCAATCCAAATTTTGTTTGTAGATTGTACAAGTCTTTATATGGACTTAAACAAGCACCACAGGCGTGATTTTGGTGTCTTTCCCAACAACTCATTGAACTTAGCCTTTTCTAGTCTAAACTTGAGTATTCCCCGTTTAAATTGACTACTACTGAGCATAAAATCTTTGTCCTAATTTATATTGATGACATAATAGTGATAGGTTCAAATACTTTGGCTATCAATGATTTTATTCAACAATTGAAATTCGAATTTCATGTAAAAGATCTCAGCCCTATCAGCTATTTTTTAGGGATACAAGCATCATGAGACCATACAAGACTTCATTTGCTCCAGTCTACCTATATTTTAGACTTGCTTGACAAGACTAAAATGCTCAGTGCCAAACCTCTCTCCTTGCCAACCACTTCAAGATCCAAACTCTCGGTTACAGAATGAGACCTTTTATAGGATGCTAACGAGTATAGACAAATTGTGGGTACACTTAAATACTATACCATCTCACGTCCTGACATAAGTTATGCTATTACTCAATTATGTCAATTTATGAAAAGCCCTCATGAGCAATATTAGTGTGTAGTGAAGCCGGTAATTCGGTATCTCAAAGGAAGTATTGATTATGGATTATTGTATACTCCTTCATCCATTTCTTTAAATGCCTTTAGTGATTCAAATTGGGCAAGGTCCCTAGATGATAGAAAATCTACAAGCAGATTTGGTGTATTTCTTGGCCAAAATCTCATATCTTGGAGTGCTAAGAAATAAGGTGTAGTCTCAAAGCTGAGTACAGATCTATGGCATTGGCTACTGCATAATTATATTGGATTAAGATGCTATTACAAGAAATACATATTTCTTTATCTTCTCCGCCAATCCTTTGGTGTGATAACATAGAAGCCATTGCTTTGGCTTCCAATCATGTGTTTCATGTTAGGACTAAGCATGTTGAGGTTGATTATCATTTTATCAGAGAAAAAGTAGTGAACAAAGACATACAAGTTCGATATATTTCCACGCAGGATCAAGTCATAGATGTTTTTACTAAGCACTAGATAGCCATGCGTTTCAACTATCTACATTCCAAATTGATGGTGACTCTTCCCCATCAATTTGCGCGGGGGGGGGGGTGTTAGAGTATCTAATATTGATCTGATCTGCTTGACCAAGTCTTTAGGCTATTATGATTTTGTACGGCACATTATTTCTAATATTGTTCTATTGTAACTTTCCTTATTTCTTTTTGTATGTGTGTGTTGCACTCCGTAAGAGATTCCCTTCAGTTGTAAAGTTAAGAGGATAAATCAATGTGAATGACATGCTATTTGGTATCCAAGCCAAACACTTTCAATCTTTTCATTTTGTTATTTTACACTTTCTTTGGAGTCATGGCATAAGGCTGTAATGATGGAATAGTCATTTCTTATTTCCTCATTGTAGGTTATCTTTAGATGGTCTAACAGTGGTGGCTAGCCTGTGTGTGAGGGTGTTTTTGGTGGAATACAGCTCTAAGCTTGAGTGTTTTCTCTGACAATATGTGTGATGCCCCCAAATTCCGTTTGGGATCGAACGGAAATTTGAAGCGTCAAGACATGCAACACAAGGTTACCTGATTTGGTGTATTTCTTGGCCAAAAAAATTTCGTCCTCGAAATCGACATAAGTAACAATTCAAAAGTTAAGGAAACACATATACTTTATTGATATTCGAATAAAGAAGTACAACGTCTGATATTGTCAGTCCCGTACAAGTGAACCACAAAGTATCAATTAAGCAAAAGCCCAAAACAACTCTACAAGACTGAATTTAGATGTCAAATAACTGGGGGTACTTGGCTCGCATATCAACTTCCTTCTCCCAAGTCACCTCATGAATATTATGATTTTGCCAAAATACTTTGACCAATGGGATCTTACGGTTCCGCAACTCTTTATCTTTCCAGTCAAGAATTTGCATTGGCTTCTCTTCATAGGTCAAGTTGGGTCGTAAAGGTATGCTATCGGGATCCACTATCATTGGTGTCTAATTCCCAAAACTCTTTTTCAAAGAAGACACGTGGAAAACATTATGAATTCCATGGAACTCAGTTGGCAATTTGACCGGTGCAAAACTGCAAGTGCACAGTATCGTAGTTTTATAGTAAAGTAATAAAAAGAGTATCATCCTCAGGGATTGGTACCTTACTCTTGCCAAATACCAAAATTATACTAATCTCAATTTTATCTAGAGGAATCGCTAAGGTTTTTGTAGTTGCAAATAAAACTAGATCAACTCAAAGAGAAATAAGCAAAGAAAATAAAACTGACGTTCAAAGATCAAATTCAATGGGGAAGAAAACTTCTAGGAAATCGATTTCACCTAATTCTTCACTATGCTTTTCTCATCCAGCTAATTTAACTTAAACCTCTTTTGTCTATTAGCAAATCTCTAATTCACCCAAAAGCCTCTTTCGATAGTCAATTGAGATTGACTCTTGGTTATCAATTCACACAAGAATATGCAAATTCAATAATCAAGAACGCAATAAGATCAATAATTTAATGACTACATAGGTTCATACAAGTCTTTCGATCTCTATACTTACCTATGCTGAAATATCCAAGATCTACCCTATGATTCCCTCTTTCGATAGCAAATCACAAGATTACTTATCATCTAATCAATAGCCAGTTAATTAGAAGCAATAAATTCAGAATAAATCAGATAAACACAAAGAGAATTGCATTAAATTAGCATAGACAATCAAGCATAGTTCGGAAATAGGTTACATCGTTTTCCTAGAATGAAGAAAATTTAGCTCATGCTAGAAATGGAATTCAACATAAACGAATTCACCATAATTGTTCTGAGAAGATGGGAAGAAGAAAATAAACACTGAAAAATCCTCCTTGCAGCCTCAACTCGTCGTCAAAAGCTCAAGGGAACGATTCAACGCTTTTCTCTCGTCCGTGCTCGTGTATGATTCCAACGTACGTGCAATAATTGGAATTCCGTCTCCAAAACAAATGAATTGAATCCTTCTAGCTGTGTTTTTCTGTCCCAAAGAGTGTTCTCCAGTCAAAACTCTCGGCCCTAGAGTGAAAAATTGCTTTTATATGGTCTCATGGCGGAAAACCTAAAATCTGTCAAAATAAAATGTTCGCTCGAGCAGGGTGTCGAGCGCTCGTCGAGCGTCCGACTCTGTCTGATTTCGCTCGAGCGTCCTATCGAGCGCACATCGAGCGTTCGACTTTGCCTGATTTCGTTCGAGCGGCCAATGTCTCCGCTCGAGCGATCTTCGTTTTTCAGCAACCCGCTCGAGCTCCCTGTCAAGCGGCAGTCGAGCGTTTGAATCTGCCTGAATTCGCTCGAGCGGCCAAAAGCCTCCGCTCGAGCGAACTTGTAAAATCTGCAATATGAAATTTTTGCAAGTCATCAAATACCCCCAAACTTACAACTTTGTTTGTCCTCAAACAAAAAGAAAAATAAATGATAGTTTAGGCAATATCGACTCGACCCGAAAGAGAAGTATCATCACTCACCAAGCTTTTATGAATTTAGATTTCATCTCTAGTATCTTACTCTTTTAACATCAAAGATGGCAAGAAAATCAATCAAAAATTTTGCAATTTGTCAAGCAAGAGTTAGGCGTTTACTTCAACCTAAAGCTAAGACCTTGGGTGTGTGTGTGATATAGTCAATTTAACCTCAAACCACCTGCAAACTCAGATAAAAGTAGAACAACCAAAATCAAAAGAATTCTCTTAAAACTTAACCCCATAAGTCCAATTTTCAGAAATCATCTCCACTAATGTAGTCAACACCAAAATCAAAGATCAAAAGGTCTTTATTAAGGTTGTAATGATAGGCCACAGGGTGAGGGTTAAGAAAGAACTGGATATGGGAAATTAAATCAAACTGGGAAAATACTTAGTGAAAAGAACATTAAAAGAGAAACTCACATGATTCAAATCATAGCTCTTTCTTGGCAATATGCTCATACTTGTGGCATTATTATTGCTGTAATCACTGATGTAATACCAACACTTCCCTTAACAAAATCTGAGGTAATTCACATTCCGCTTGGCGACTTCTTTTTCTTTTCTTTTTTTTTTTTTTTTTTTTTCAGTCACTTCCTTTCTTCTTCTTCTTTTTCTTTGATCAAACAGAGCAAACATAATACGTTTCATCATGAAACCAATTTTCTCTTTTAAATGTAACTCTCCACCAAAGTATTTTCTCAAACTATCAACGGTAGATTCATTGTTTTTCAGGCTTAGAGCGGGCATGGTTTATGTAGTTTAAAGAATCAATAAAGGCTCATGAAGGCTCAAGGGGGTTGACTATGGAAACACACCATGTAATGATGGCATGACATTTAGGACGGCTGGGAAAGCTTTTTGGTTATGCCAAAGAAATGCCTAGATCATTTCTCTAATATTTGGTCTCAACTAGGATTTCGCCTTAAGGACCCATCAACGGATTCTAGAGCAAAGCAAAATCGAACCTCCCTCTTTCAATTAATTCAACTTCTTCTCTTCATAAGCAAAATGGAATAAGAGAAAAACGACTATGTGCTCAATTGTGTTCAAGGTCAAAGATTTAAACCAAAGTACCCACAAAACTTCACTTGACATAAAAGAAATTTTTGAAAATTTTTCTCAAAACCATCTTCAATCACAAATTTCAGAGTCATAGAGAATTCAATCTTACTCCAATGCATGCTTGGTAAGAGAATCAAACAACCCATCAACAACCCAAGACTTAGAAAACAAGAGGATCAAATGATTATAGGAGTTTACACCCCCAAACTTAAACTAAACAATGTCCTCATTGTGATGCAAAAGTAAAAAGGATTGAAGAAATAAAGGAACTTCCCTGGTTTCACGGTGAACCTTCCGAGGTTTTAAAATTTTCCAGCTCTTTATTCATGCTAAATAACCCTGCATCAAAAACCAATTTATTAAAACTAAATAAATAAAGATAGGAAAATAAAGGAAAGAAAGAAAGATAGATCTATGGGTTGCCTCCCATAAGCGCTTGTTTTAAAGTCTACAGCCAGACTTTTCAATGATCATCAATTAGGATCTCCAAGAGGAATAAATGCATAGTTCCTCCCCATTTGCTCTCCATAGTAGTGCTTCAATCTTTGACCATTAACTCTGAAAATATTCTCTGCCTTGTCCTTCAAATCTACTGCTCCAAAAGAGAAAACTTCATGAATTGTATAAGGACCCGTCCATCTTGATTTCAACTTTCCTAGAAAGAGTTTGAGTCGTGAATTGAAGAGTAAAACTTGTTGTCCTGGAGCAAACTCTAGCCTAAGAATCTGTTTGTCATGCCACTTCTTCGTCTTTTCTTTATAGATCTTTGCATTCTCATATACATCATTCCGGAACTCTTCCATCTCATTCAATTGAAGAATTCGCTATTCACCTGCTGCCTTCAAATCGAAGTTAAACTTTTTCACAGCCCAATAAGCTCTATGCTCCAACTCTACAGGAAGATGACATGCATTTCCAAACACTAATCGGTATGGAGACATCCCGATAGGTGTTTTAAAGGCTGTACGGTATGCCCACAAAGCATCATCAAGCCTCTTCGCCCAATCCTTTCTATTGATTTTGACCGTCTTCTCAAGGATGTTCTTGATCTCTCTATTTGAAATTTCAGCTTGACCATTAGTTTGAGGATGGTAAGCAAGTGCTATCTTGTGCTTCACACCATATTTAGACAGAAGATTCTCAAATAACTTGTTGCAAAAGTGAGTCCCTTCATCACTAATAATAGCTCGTGGAGTGCCAAATCTTGTGAATATGTTCTTGTGCAGAAATTTGAGCACTACCTTTGCCTCATTTGTTGTTGTAGCAATTGCTTCCACCCATTTTGACACATAGTCAACTGCTAGCAAGATATAAGCAAAACCAAAAGAAGGAGGAAAAGGCCCCATAAAATCTATTCCCCAAACATCAAACAACTCAACTTCTAAGATACCTTTCAATGGTAACTCATGACGCCTTGAAATATTTCCCATACGTTGGCACCGGTCACAAGTTTTCACCAAAGTGTAACTATCACGAAAAATGGAAGGCCAAAAGAACCCACTTTGAAGTACCTTAGCTGCTGTACGGGTAGCTCCAAAGTGTCCTCCATATGATGAGGAATGGCAATGATGGAGGATGTCTTGCATCTCTTCTTCCGGCACACATCTTCTAATGATTTGATCAGGGCATCTTTTGAACAACAAAGGCTCATCCCAAAGATAATGATTCACATCATGCAAAAATTTCTTACGTTGATGGTAAGTAAGATCAGGTGTTAAAACTTTACAAGCTAGATAATTAACAATATCAGCATACCACGAAAGCTTGATCTCACATGCAAACAACTGCTCATCAGGGAATGCCTCTTGGACCACTGAATCTAGTCTTTCTTCCTCTTGCTCTAACCGAGAGAGATGGTCAGCCACTAAATTTTCACTTCCTTTCTTGTCTCGAATCTCCAAATCAAATTCTTGAAGAAGGAGGATCCAACGAATTAGCCTTGGCTTAGCATCCTTCTTGCCAAACAAATAGCGAAGTGCTGCATGATCAGTGAACACTATCACCTTTGTCCCAATGAGGTAAGACCGAAATTTGTCACAAGCAAACACCACAGCAAGCATCTCCTTCTCAGTTGTCGTATAATTCAACTGAGCTTCATTCAATGTCTGGCTTGCATAATAGATGGCTCTA